>NW_027002886.1:65000-176222 GCF_036934945.1 Oncorhynchus masou masou | reverse complement strand
CCTAGTGGCCATGTGTACCCTAGTCTACTTGTGTACCCTAGTGGCCATGTGTGCCCTAGTGGTACCCTAGTGGTGTGTGCCCTAGTGGTCAGTGGCCCTAGTGTTCGTGTGTGTGCCCTAGTGGTCGTGTGTGCCCTAGTAGTGGCAGTGTGTGTGCCCTAGTGGCCATGTGTGCCCTAGTCTACTTGTGTACCCTAGTGGTCATGTGTAATGGCCCAACATTGTCCTTAAAATTGTATTTATTTTTTGTAGGCTACTCACAAAAAGAAAGTTTAGGTTTGTCACACAGTTTGTTGATGAACAGTGGTGGGACCCAATCATACTTGATAAATCATACATACATCATACTTGAGTAAAAGTAGAGATGCCTTAACAGGAAATGACTCAACTAAAAGTGAAACCCAGGAAAATACTAGAGTAAAAGTCTAAAAGTATTTGATTTTAACAGTAAAAAGTATAAATAATTTCAAATTCCTTATACTAGGCAAACCAGACAGCACAATTTTCTTTTTTTCTTTTTATTCACAGATATGTCTTAAGGGTTGGAGCCCCTGACTCAGTTACGAATGAAGCGTTTCTGTTTAGTGAGTCCGCCAGATCAGACGCAGTAGGGATGTTCTCTTGATAAGTGTGTGAATTGGACCATTTTCCTGTCCTACTAAGCCTTCGAAATGTAATGAGTACTTTTGGGTGTCAGGGAAATGTATGGAGTAAAAAGTACATTAATTTTTCTTTAGGAATGTAGTCAAATAAGTTTTAAAAAGTAAAGTACAGATACCACCCCCAAAAAACTGTCCAAATAAATGTTCCCTCACGTCATCTTAGATGTAACCCTTTAAATATGAAGGAACATAGTAAAGGGATATTCCACGTGAAAAATATCTTTCACAACATTTTTACATACAATAAATAAACCAAACTATCTTCAATAGATTTTCTTTCACAATTGGCTCTAATCCCATGTGTTGTTCTATATCCCTTCCCACTCTGGGACCACTAATAACTTCTCTCAGCTGTTGATTCTTTCGTGCTCTTTGAATTGTTGAAACCATGTACATTTCATCCCACAGTCGGAGCAGTGGAAGGCTTCTCCTTTGTGTGTGTTTTTTGATGCACTTTCATGTTCCATAAACTCTTAAAACTCTTTTCACAATAAGAACAGTGGAAAGGCTTCTCCGCAGAGTGTATTAGCTCATGTCTTTTCAGGTGCCCTGATAAGAAAAATCTCTTTCCACACTGGGAACAGTGGAAAGGTTTCTCTTCAGCATGTGTTAACTCATGTTGTTTCAGGGCATTTGATGAAAAAAATGTTTTTTCACACTGGGAGCAGTGATAAGGCTTATATACAGAGTGTGTTAGCTCATGATTTTCAGGTTTCCTGACCGGGTGAATCTCTTCCCACACTGAGAACAGTGGTAAGGCTTTTCTCCAGTGTGCGTTCTCTTATGTTCTTTTAGATCCCCTAACTGGGAAAATCTTTTCGCACACTGAGAGCAGTGGAAAGCTTCTCCCCTGTATGTGTTCTCTCATGTATTTTCAGGCTTGTTAACCAGCTGAAACTCTTTCCACACTGAGAGCAGTGGTGAGGCTTTTCTCCAGAGTGTATTATCTCATGTCTTTTCAGGCTCCCTAACAGGGTAAAACTCTTTCCGCACTGGGAGCAGTGATGAGCCTTATCTTCTGTGTGTGTCATTTCGTGTCTTTTCAGGGCCCTTAAGTGGGTAAAACTGTTTCCACACAGGAAGCAGTGGAAAGACTTCTCTCCTGTGTGTATTCTATTATGGCATTTCAGGCTCCACAAGTGGCTAAAACTTTTTCACACTGGGAGCATTGGTAAGGCTTCTCCCCTATGTGCATTCTCTTATGGTCTCTAAAGTGCCCTAACCACCAAAAACTCTTTCCACAATGGCAGTAGTGGTGTTGTCTTGCTGGTTTGGATGTCTCTGGATCTGGATCTCTGAAGGACTCTTCCCGCTGTCAGAGTGAGAGTCTGGTCTCTCTCCTGTCAAAGATAAAACAAAAACAGTATTGGTTAAACAGAGAAATCTGAATTTAAAAAACTATTTATTTTCCCAGGTAAGTTGACTGAGAACATATTCTCATTTACAGAAACAACCTGGGGAATAGTTAAAGGAGGAGGGGATGGGATGAATGGACATTTTGCCAGGACACCAGCATTAACATCCCAACTCTTGCGATAAGTGCCATGGGACTGTCTTCCTAGGAGGTTTACTCCAGACTAGATTCCTACAGGGTTTAATCTAGACTAGTTCCCTTAATAAAGTAGCGTGTAATCAAAGTGGCTGTATTGTTTTGTAGACTAATAAAATCACTATTGAACTTATCAGTTCTGCATTTAATAAACCTAATAGTGAACACCGTAAACTTAGATAAACAGCCCAGGCTTTTATTTGCTTAAATCACTGAACACAACAGGCTCTTATTGGAGACAGGCTCTTATTGGAGACAGGCTCTTATTGGAGACAGGCTCTTATTGGAGACAGGCTCTTATTGGAGACAGGCTTCATTTGAGCCAGGTGTCCATTTCCTTAATGCACACAACTTTTGCTAATTTGCAAAGTTAATTGTTTAATTTCAGCATTTTAATGCATTTCTTAATTTTATTTATTTTGTCTTAGTATACTCTGACTGTGCATTTCGGCAGTTCTTACTTCCCCCACAAGAGGGCGATCAACCGATTTCTCCCGAAGTTTAATGGTTTTGTGTTGCCAGCTAGCAGTTCTCAGCTGTTAGCAGTCAATGGCTAGCGTTTCTTACTGGCTATAAAAATGGTGGTCACTAGTTACCACAGCCACAAATTCAGAATGCCGGGCCTACTCAACCAATCAGATGAGGAATGGGATGGCGCGTATTCTGGTTCGTAGGAGAAACACCCCATTATCCAAAATTGCATACCTCGAGTTTCAAGTTTGTGGACCAAATAACTAAATACGTTCAGGAACAAGCGTTGGCAACGTCACTAAAAATTCACAACATCGAGAAAGGACAAACATTTTTCGGCAAATGGGTAAAGTTGTGGACTCTCTTTTAGATGCCTAGTAGCTAACTGTTGATACTCTCATCTAGTATAAGGGTTTATTTTAGATGCCTAGTAGCTAACTGTTGCTACTCTCATCTTGTATAAGGGTTTATTTTAGATGCCTAGTAGCTAACTGTTGCTACTCTCATCTAGTATAAGGGTTTATTTTAGATGCCTAGTAGCTAACTGTTGCTACTCTCATCTAGTATAAGGGTTTATTTTAGATGCCTAGTAGCTAACTGTTGCTACTCTCATCTAGTATAAGGGTTTATTTTAGATGCCTAGTAGCTAACTGTTGATACTCTCATCTAGTATAAGGGTTTATTTTAGATGCCTAGTAGCTAACTGTTGATACTCTCATCTAGTATAAGGGTTTCCGTTCTGAGAACAGAGGAGCCGGTCATCTGATTGGTCGAGGAGGCGGACCTTCTGACTCCGTGGTCTCTAAAGATCTCATGGCACTGATGAAGCCGGTCATCTGATTGGTCTGACTGTATATCAAACTGTATTCCTATCAGTGCCTTCAGAAAGTATTCATACCCCTTGACTTAATCCACATTACAGCCTGAAATCAAAACAGATTAAATAGATGTAGATTTTTTTCAGACCCATTCAGATGCCATTGACATAAATATTCACATCAATACATGTTAGAATCCCCAGGCAGCGACTACAGCTTCTTTCTGCCTTTCTACGTCTAAGAGTTTAGCACCTGGACTGTACAATATTTGCTAATTATTATTTAAAACAATTCTTCAAGCTCTGTCAAATTGGTTGTTCATTGCTAGACAGCCATTTAAGTCTGGCAATAGATTTTCGAGACGATTTTAAGTCCAACTGTAACTAGGCCTCTCAGGAAATTCAATGTCGCCTTGGTTAGCAACACCAGCGTATATTTGGCTTTGTGCTTTAGCTTATTGTTCTGCTGAAAGGTGAATTCTTCTCCCAGTGTCTGGTGGAAAGCAGACTGAACCAGGTTTTCCTCTGGGATTCTGCCTGTGCTTAGCTCCATTCTATTTCTGTACTATGGGGTACAGAGATGATGTAGTCATTCAAAACTCATGTTAAACACTCTTACTGCACACAGAGTGAATCCATGCAACTTATGTGAATGGTTAAACACATTTTTAATCCTGAACTTATTTAGGCTTGCCATTACAAAGGAGTTGAATACTTAGACTGAAGACAGTTCAGCTTTTCATTCATTTGTTAAAACCTCTCTGGGAGCGGTCCAACTGGCCAACATCCAGTGAAAATGCAGAGCGCCAAATTCAAATAAATTTCTATAAAAATTCAACTTCCATGAAATCACACATTCAATATACCAAATTAAAGCTACACTTGTTGTGAATCCAGCCAACGTGTCAGATTTCAAAAATTCTTTACAGCGAAAGCAAACAATGCTATTATCTGAGGATAGCACCCAAGCAAACAAACACAGACCATCATATTTCAACCCTCCAGGCGCGACACAAAACACAGAAATAATGATATAATTTGTGCCTTAACTTTGACGAGGTTCTTTTGTTAGCACTCCAATATGTCCCATAAACATCACAAATGGTCCTTTTGTTCGATTAATTCCGTCTATATATAGCCAAAATGTCAATTTATTTGGCGCGTTTGATCCAGAAAAACCCAGGTTCCAACTCGTGCAACATGACTGCAAAAGTTACCTGTAAGCTTTGTCCAAACGTTTCAAACTACTTTTGTAATACAACTTTAGGTATTTTTTTACGTAAATAATCGATAAAATTGAAGGCGGGATGATCGGTGTTGAATACCGGTGGAAAACAAAGTGTAGCTAGCTTTCAGGTCACGCGCCTCTAACACTACAAGTGACCCTCGTTCAAGATGGCCGTACTTCTTCACAGAGGGTACACTTCCCTCAAGCCTCATTCTGAACAGTGTTACTTCTTCATTTCTCAAAAGAAAAACCTCAACCAATTTCTAAAGACTGTTGACATCCAGTGGAAGCGATAGGAACTGCAAGAAGGTCCCTTAGAAATCTGGATTCCCAATCAACACCCCCAAAAAAAGAGACTAACCTCAAAACAATAAAAAGAATCAGAATGGTTTGTCCTCACGGGTTTCGCCTGCCAAATAAGTTCTGTTATAGTCACAGACATGATTCAAACAGTTTTAGAAACTTCAGTGTTTTCTATCCACATCTACTACTATAATATGCATATCTTAGCTTTTGGGCCTGAGTAGCAGGTGGTTTAATTTGGGCACGCTTTTCATCCAAAATTCCTGAATGCTGCCCCCGACCCTAGAGAAGTGTTGAAAAACATAATACCACTTTGACATTATGGGGTATTGTTGGTAGGCCAGTGGGGGGAATTATACATTTCATCCATTTTAAATTCAGGCTGTGACACATCAAAATGTGGAAAGAGTCATGGGATGTGAATACTTTCCGAAGGCTCTGCGATCCTGTGTATGAAAGTACCATGTATGAATAATTCATTAAGTACCATGAATAATGTATGTGACAAAATCTGTAACAAAACAAAACTTCCTTCTGTCCTCAGAAGAGGGGGTGGAGCCAATTAAATATATGTAAATAAAGAGTATGTAAGTGGAGTTAGGGAGGGAGTTTCCCCCTTTACACTGTAACGAGGTCTGGGGTCTAGAAAAGTGCCATGTAAGTACAATAAATTATTATTCAATATTTTGTCATCTTCCATAGCTTGAAGACGATGCCTTTGTACAGAGACAGAAACTGGTCCAAAATTGGACTGCAAGGCCATGTTAAGTTAAATAAATTAGTATGTAACAGGGCCCCCCAAAAAAAATATATTTAAAAATATATTTTTTTTTAAATCGGACAATTTCAACAACAAAAATTCTGTGAACATTTCTGTTTAGCTGTTTTAAAATAATACATTTTAATCTAAAATCAAGGTGTGTCAATTTGTTAGTCTACAGGCCATTCTCAAAACAACGCAGTAACTATGAGTGAGGGCAAACATCATGATAAACTGGTAAACTGAGTTTGAATAAGACATTCGATTAACACGTAGCATTTTAAAAACGGCTGGTTTTACTACATTTAATAAACAACCAAATCATTAATGACTCAATAGACTAAATAAATGCATGTTTCTCATCTGGCCCGTGCAAACAGGTCGGCATTACGAGTCATCACACTCCCTCAACTGATTGGTGGAGGAGGCGGGCTTGCTGACTGTGGTAACTGGAGCTGACTACTATTATGTTTCCCCAGAGTTATTCATTCATTATGTCAATGTAACAAATCAAACATTAGTAAACAGTAAACAAGTCTAGTAATCCAGGTAGTCATGGTAATTGATGGTAACTTCAAACAATTCATTTAGACTCTGTGTTAATTTGAAACGGGCTGAAATGTATGCCGTTGCCCGGTTAATGAAAAGGACTTTTAATTGAAGTTTTGGGTAGCAAAGTCAGTACAGGCAACATTTTAAGTAAACATATTTGTTAGGCTACTAAACAATGGATAATTCAAAGCACCCCCTTCGATTTGAACAGAAACCTTCCAGACATGCCGAAACCTTCCAGACATTTAACATGTTGTTTTCCCACGGTTGGTCAGAAACCTTCCAGACAATGGGATCCAGACATGTTGTTTTCCACGGTAGAAGTGGTCAGAAACCTTCCAGACATGTTTTTTCCCACGGTAGAAGTGGTCAGAAGCCTTCCAGACATGTTTTCCCACGGTAGAAGTGGTCAGAAACCTTCCAGACATGTTGTTTTCCCACGGTAGAAGTGGTCAGAAACCTTCCAGACATGTTTTCCCACGGTAGAAGTGGTCAGAAACCTTCCAGACATGTTTTCCCACGGTAGAAGTGGTCAGAAACCTTCCAGACATGTTTTCCCACGGTCCAGACATGTTGTTTTCCCACGGTAGAAGTGGTCAGAAACCTTCCAGACATGTTGTTTTCCCACGGTAGAAGTGGTCAGAAACCTTCCAGACATGTTGTTTTCCCACGGTAGAAGTGGTCAGAAACCTTCCAGACATGTTGTTTTCCCACGGTAGAAGTGGTCAGAAACCTTCCAGACATGTTTTCCCACGGTAGAAGTGGTCAGAAACCTTCCAGACATGTTTTCCCACGGTAGAAGTGGTCAGAAACCTTCCAGACATGTTGACATGTTGTTTTCCCACGGTAGAAGTGGTCAGAAACCTTCAGACATGTTGTTTTCCCACGGTAGAAGTGGTCAGAAACCTTCCAGACATGTGGTTTTCCCACGGTAGAAGTGGTCAGAAACCTTCCAGACATGTGGTTTCCCACGGTAGAAGTGGTCAGAAACCTTCCAGACATGTTGTTTTCCCACGGTAGAAGTGGTCAGAAACCTTCCAGACATGTTGTTTTCCCACGGTAGAAGTGGTCAGAAACCTTCCAGACATGTGGTTTTCCCACGGTAGAAGTGGTCAGAAACCTTCCAGACATGTGGTTTTCCCACGGTAGAAGTGGTCAGAAACCTTCCAGACATGTTGTTTTCCCACGGTAGAAGTGGTCAGAAACCTTCCAGACATGTTGTTTTCCCACGGTAGAAGTGGTCAGAAACCTTCCAGACATGTGGTTTTCCCACGGTAGAAGTGGTCAGAAACCTTCCAGACATGTTGTTTTCCCACGGTAGAAGTGGTCAGACATGTTCACGGTAGAAGTGGTCAGAAACCTTCCAGACATGTGGTTTTCCCCAGACATGTTGTTTTAGAAGTGGTCAGAAACCTTCCAGACATGTCCAGACATGTTTTCCCACGGTAGAAGTGGTCAGAAACCTTCCAGACATGTTGTTTTCCCACGGTAGAAGTGGTCAGAAACCTTCCAGACATGTTGTTTTCCCACGGTAGAAGTGGTCAGAAACCTTCCAGACATGTGGTTTTCCCACGGTAGAAGTGGTCAGAAACCTTCCAGACATGTTGTTTTCCCACGGTAAAAGTGGTAGAAAAGACATTCAGAAACCTTCCAGACATGTTGTTTTTAGAAGTGGTCAGAAACCTTCCAGACATGTGGTTTTCCCACGTAGAAGTGGTAGAAGACATGTTGTTTTCAGAAACCATGTTGTTTTCCAGACATCCAGACATGTTTTTGTTTTCCAGACACGGTAGAAGTGGTCAGAAACCTTCCAGACATGTTGTTTTCCCACGGTAGAAGTGGTCAGAAACCTTCCAGACATGTTTTCCCATGTGGTTTTCCCACGGTAGAAGTGGTCAGAAACCTTCCAGACATGTTGTTTTCCCACGGTAGAAGTGGTCAGAAACCTTCCAGACATGTTGTTTTCCCACGGTAGAAGTGGTCAGAAACCTTCCAGACATGTGGTTTTCCCACGGTAGAAGTGGTCAGAAACCTTCCAGACATGTTTTCCCACGGTAGAAGTGGTCAGAAACCTTCCAGACATGTTGTTTTCCCACGGTAGAAGTGGTCAGAAACCTTCCAGACATGTTGTTTTCCCACGGTAGAAGTGGTCAGAAACCTTCCAGACATGTTGTTTTCCCACGGTAGAAGTGGTCAGAAACCTTCCAGACATGTTGTTTTCCCACGGTAGAAGTGGTCAGAAACCTTCCAGACATGTTGTTTTCCCACGGTAGAAGTGGTCAGAAACCTTCCAGACATGTTGTTTTCCCACGGTAGAAGTGGTCAGAAACCTTCCAGACATGTTGTTTTCCCACGGTAGAAGTGGTCAGAAACCTTCCAGACATGTTGTTTTCCGGTAGAAGTGGTCAGAAACCTTCCAGACATGTTGTTTTCCCACGGTAGAAGTGGTCAGTGGTCAGAAACCTTCCAGACATGTTGTTTTCCCACGGTAGAAGTGGTCAGAAACCTTCCAGACATGTTGTTTTCCCACGGTAGAAGTGGTCAGAAACCTTCCAGACATGTTGTTTTCCCACGGTAGAAGTGGTCAGAAACCTTCCAGACATGTTGTTGTTTTCAGACACACGGTAGAAGTGGTCAGAAACCTTCCAGACATTCCCACGGTAGAAGTGGTCAGAAAGTGACTTTTTGGAGCTGAATGCCAAAACATCCTCAGGAGATAGAGACGATCAAAGTTGACCCATTTTGCAAACCCAACCCCACCTTATTGTGAGACATCCATGTCTTCATCACTGAAATAGATACCAGGTGGAGTTTGGTATCATGTGTAAACATGTCGGGTTTCGTTCAAGTCAAAAGGGGATGCAGTCAGAATGTGAATGAAATCACATGGAACGACCCAAATCCTACAGTACAGAACAAGTGTAGACCTTCAGTAGAATGACCCCCTTAAAAACCACACTGTGGTTCAACAACTGCAGATAGTTTGTGCCTGTGTTTAAGACAGTAGAGTTTGTGCCTGTGTTTAAGATACTCACGGGTGTTAATCAGATCATCAGTCACCTCCCCTTGCACTCCCAAAACGACTTCCTCTTCCTCTTTTGAGATATCCTGCTCTTCCTCTCCAAAGGTTCTTCCTCCTCTTTCACTGTAACATCCTCCTCTTCTTCTTTCACTGTGGCAGCCTCCTCTTCTTCTTTCACTGTAACATCCTCCTCTTCTTCTTTCACTGTAACATCCTCCTCTTCTTCTTTCACTGTGGCAGCCTCCTCTTCCTCCTTCCCCACTCCAAAAACGGCATCCTCTTCTTCATCCTCCTCCTTCACTGTAATCACGTCCTCTTCCACGACACTGTTCACCCACAGACCCTCTTTCTCCGTCCAGCAGACCTCCTCTTCTTTAGCAAGGGGGAGTAACTTAGTGAGCTCATTGTCGGGAATGTTAGTCAACTAGCTTAGGTCATTATACCAACAAAAAGATACTTGTAGTAGCCAGCTGGTTTGATGAAAGATGGGGACACCGACGGTTCGTTACTCACCGAAGTAAAAAAATGAATCATTTAACTTAATATATACATTTTTACAAGCCGTTTGTTTATTTCTGGAAAACGTGTTGGTGAAAAGTTAACTAAATTAGCTTCAGCTACTGGTGCCGTCGAAACGGCCGTAGCCATCTATAACGTAGCCAACAAACAACGCCGTCCCTAACTGGAAGTGAAATTAAAAAACTCGATTAACGGTACTAAGGTGTAAACATAAGTGTATTTAAAACACATTGCCGAACATCCATAGGACGTGTCTGGACACATTTAACTCTTTTTTTTTTTGTTTGGTTTAGCAAGCTGCTACTGATGAGTCGCTTCTTCTTCTTTATGATTTGTTTTGGCGGATTTGTCAGCGTTACACCGCCGCCTACTGTACTGGAGTGGGAGGCCCGTCACAACCGACCTGCATTTACTTCCGGTAAGACGGGAACAAGGACAATTACCATGGCAACTATTAACCCGCTTTAAAAACCCACCACCCCATTCCACTATTTAACCCTGTCTAATCCTAGTCCAGAACACTACCACCCCATTCCACTATTTAACCCTGTATAATCCTACTCCAGACCAGTGGTCTGAGGACAGAACACTACCACCCCATTCCTCTACAGTGCCTTGCGAAAGTATTCGGCCCCCTTGAACTTTGCGACCTTTTGCCACATTTCAGGCTTCAAACATCAAGATATACAACTGTATTTTTTGTGAAGAATCAACAACAAGTGGGACACAATCATGAAGTGGAACGACATTTATTGGATATTTCAAATTTTTTAACAAATCAAAAACTGAAAAATTGGGCGTGCAAAATTATTCAGCCACCTTAAGTTAATACTTTGTAGCACCACCTTTTGCTGCGATTACAGCTGTAAGTCGCTTGGGGTATGTCTCTATCAGTTTTGCACATCGAGAGACTGAATTTTTTCCCATTCCTCCTTGCAAAACAGCTTGAGCTCAGTGAGGTTGGATGGAGAGCATTTGTGAACAGCAGTTTTCAGTGCTTTCCACAGATTCTCGATTGGATTCAGGTCTGGACTTTGACTTGGCCATTCTAACACCTGGATATGTTTATTTTTGAACCATTCCATTGTAGATTTTGCTTTATGTTTTGGATCATTGTCTTGTTGGAAGACAAATCTCCGTCCCAGTCTCAGGTCTTTTGCTGAAGAAAAGCAGGCCCAAACCATGATGCTGCGGGTATGGTGTGTTCAGGGTGATGAGCTGTGTTGCTTTTACGCCAAACATAACGTTTTGCATTGTTGCCAAAAAGTTCAATTTTGGTTTCATCTGACCAGAGCACCTTCTTCCACATGTTTGGTGTGTCTCCCAGGTGGCTTGTGGCAAACTTTAAACAACACTTTTTATGGATATCTTTAAGAAATGGCTTTCTTCTTGCCACTCTTCCATAAAGGCCAGATTTGTGCAATATACGACTGATTGTTGTCCTATGGACAGAGTCTCCCACCTCAGCTGTAGATCTCTGCAGTTCATCCAGAGTGATCATGGGCCTCTTGGCTGCATCTCTGATCAGTCTTCTCCTTGTATGAGCTGAAAGTTTAGAGGGACGGCCAGGTCTTGGTAGATTTGCAGTGGTCTGATACTCCTTCCATTTCAATATTATCGCTTGCACAGTGCTCCTTGGGATGTTTAAAGCTTGGGAAATATTTTTGTATCCAAATCCGGCTTTAAACTTCTTCACAACAGTATCTCGGACCTGCCTGGTGTGTTCCTTGTTCTTCATGATGCTCTCTGCGCTTTTAACGGACCTCTGAGACTATCACAGTGCAGGTGCATTTATACGGAGACTTGATTACACACAGGTGGATTGTATTTATCATCATTAGTCATTTAGGTCAACATTGGATCATTCAGAGATCCTCACTGAACTTCTGGAGAGAGTTTGCTGCACTGAAAGTAAAGGGGCTGAATAATTTTGCACGCCTAATTTTTCAGTTTTTGATTTGCTAAAAAAGTTTGAAATATCCAATAAATGTCGTTCCACTTCATGATTGTGTCCCACTTGTTGTTGATTCTTCACAAAAAAATACAGTTTTATATCTTTATGTTTGAAGCCTGAAATGTGGCAAAAGGTCGCAAAGTTCATGGGGCCGAATACTTTCGCAAGGCACTGTATGTAACCCTGTCTAATCCTGCTCCAGACCAGTGGTCTGAGGACAGAACACTACCACTCAACACCCACTGCAACTGTTCTGCAGTAAATCCTCACAATCCAATCTCAGCCGCTTCCACCACAACTTCTATTTTCTGTGACTTTATACGATCCATTTTTGCAGAACAATGTACAACCGCGGCTATAACTGCTAAAAACCGCCCCACCTTACTGAAGCACATATTCTTCCCATCCCCCTGTGCTCTACTCAGAGGAAATACACTCAGGATCCCTCACCCTGCTATACCCATCTTCCTCTTCACTGTTTCGGAATACGACACTCTGCAATACTCTTAACGCTGGAAACCTCAACCTGCCTTTCTCTCACCAGACTCCTCCGATCTCCAGCCCATGGGCACCCCCCAACAGCGAACACACACATATGTTATCCACTGATAGTAAACATTCCTTCGTCTCATGCCCTGCTGCACACTTCTCACATCTAGGAATCTCCCTCCTCCATTTTGGAGGACATATATTTCCATTGTTAGATCGGTCACTCGAATATCGTGTCGATGTAATAGACAATCTTTGGTACTGTCCAATGGTTTTTAAACTGCATGTCCCACAGCAGCATCACCGACCGAAAACACACACACACACACACACACACACACACACACACACACACAAATAATACATTGGTTTAACCTATTTAAAACATAAGCAGTCCAAACACGTCAACAAAATGTATTCAATTTGAACTAATAAATCCATTCATTTGACAGAGTGAGGCAGACATGGTGTTTCCTATTAAATCCATTCATTTTACAGAGTGAGGCAGACATGGTGTTTTTTATTAAATCCATTCATTTTACAGAGTGAGGCAGACATGGTGTTGCCTATTAAATCCATTCATTTTACAGAGTGAGGCAGACATGGTGTTTCCTATCAAATCCATTCATTTGACAGAATGAGGCAGACATGGTGTTTCCTAATAAATCCATTCATTTGACAGAGTGAGGCAGACATGCAGTGATACATTATTAAACATTTTGTCCGGTGTATCTGAAACATGTCACGGCTCCTGAGTGGCACAGCGGTCTAAGGCACTGCATCTCAGTGCAAGAGGTGTCACTACAGTCCCTGGCTCGAATCCGGCCGTGATTGGGCGGCACACAATTGTCCCGGCGCCGTCCGGGTTTGGCCGAGGTAGGCCGTCACTGGAAATAAGAATTTGTTCTGAACTGACTTGCCTCGTTAAATAAAAAAATATGACCTACCTTCAGTAAGAAATAATAATGATATACAATTGAACTCTCTGTGTGAAAGTGGGACAAAACACACACAAATGACTAAGCAATTTATTTCCCCAAAAATGTTTTATTTCAAAACGATTTTTTACAGCACTATTCCCTTTAGAAGGCTTTAGCTCAGTGGGCTAACAGCACAGCCTTGCGGTGGACTTGCATGTATACAGGGTTCAAATCCACGGCTCTCAGCCACATGTGTAAGGCATCAAGAGATGGAGCAGACTCTCTGGTTTAGAATACCCAAACAGCCTATCAGTGATGGAGCAGGCCTTCTGGTTTAGAATACCCAAACAGCCTATCAGTGATGGAGCAGACTCTCTGGTTTAGAATACCCAAACAGCCTATCAGTGATGGAGCAGACTCTCTGGTTTAGAATACCCAAACAGCCTATCAGTGATGGAGCAGACTCTCTGGTTTAGAATACCCAAACAGCCTATCAGTGATGGAGCAGGCTCTCTGGTTTAGGATACCCAAACAGCCTATCGGTGATGGAGCAGACTCTCTGGTTTAGAATACCCAAACAGCCTATCAGTGATGGAGCAGGCTCTCTGGTTTAGAATACCCAAACAGCCTATCAGTGATGGAGCAGACTCTCTGGTTTAGAATACCCAAACAGCCTATCAGTGATGGAGCAGACTCTCTGGTTTAGAATACCCAAACAGCCTATCAGTGATGGAGCAGGCTCTCTGGTTTAGAATACCCAAACAGCCTATCAGTGATGGAGCAGACTCTCTGGTTTAGAATACCCAAACAGCCTATCAGTGATGGAGCAGACTCTCTGGTTTAGAATACCCAAACAGCCTATCAGTGATGGAGCAGACTCTCTGGTTTAGGATACCCAAACAGCTCAAAGTCTGGCTCATACAAACTGTACAGCTTCCTCCTCAACTCGGCCGGAACCTCAGCGAACCAATCCCGTTCCCAGCTGGCCGCTGTGCGGTTCCGGTTGCTAGGCGGGAACTTTATCTGGTCTTCCAGGCCCAGGATCCGGAGCAGCTGATCCGAGTCGTCCTCCAGGTTTTCCAGCGTGCCGATGAAATCATAGTGGATCTGACAGGGGTGACAGAGCCGGTACACCTGGGGAGGAGAAGAACTTAATTGAGTACAGTTGGGTTGAGAGCACACACACGCACGTACACACACACACGCACACACACATACACACATACACACATACACACAAACACACACACGCACACACACACACACGCAGACACACACACACGCACGTACACACACACACACGCACGTACACACACACACGCAGACACACACACACGCAGACACACACGCACGCACACACGCACGCACGCACACACGCACACACACATGCACACAAACACACACACGCACATACACGCACAAACACGCACGCACATACACACATACACGTAGACACACGCAGACACACCCACCCACGCACCCACCCACCCACCCACCCACCCACTCACCTGGCGCCAGTGTTCGTTGAACGGCTGCTCCTGCTCCGTCTGGGGGTCGAGGAGATACCGGACGAACTCCGGGAACGACGGCTGGATCCCCGCCTCGAACGCCTCCGCCGCTGACTCCGGAACCCTGGAGGTCCCGCTTCGTTTCCATAACGACGTAGCATGACCGAGCCAAACTGGCGGTAGAAGTCTTCGTTGGGCTGTTGGAACTTGTTCCGGAAGGCGGAGATGAGTCGGACGAAGGGGTCGCGGACAAACAGGAACTTGGTGTAACTCTGCAGTTTCACCCTCATCAGGTGACGGGAGAGACGGCCATACCTACGCCAGAACTATAGGAGGAGGAGGAGGAGGATGGAGGGGATGAGGATGGAGGAGGAGGAGGGAGGGGATGAGGATGGCGGAGGAGGAGGGACGAGATGAGGATGGAGGAGGAGGGAGGGGATGGAGGAGGAGGGAGGGGATGAGGATGGAGGAGGAGGAGGAGGGAGGGGATGAGGATGGAGGAGGAGGAGGGAGGGGATGAGGATGGAGGAGGAGGAGGGAGGGGATGAGGATGGAGGAGGAGGAGGAGGGAGGGGATGAGGATGGAGGAGGAGGAGGGAGTGAAGAGAAGGGGATAAAGAAGTTGGATGACGCATCTTCACACAGTATACACACAGTACACACACAGTACACAGACAGTACACACACAGTATACACACAGTATACACACAGTACACACGCAGTATACACACAGTACACACGCAGTATACACACAGTATACACACAGTACACACACAGTATACACACAGTACACAGACAGTATACACACAGTATACAGACCTTGGAGAAGGTGAGGTGCAGGGAGGAGTTGTGTATGAGGTCAGGGGGCAGGGCCTGGGGGTCACGGTAAGGTTGTCCATCCGGAGCCAGCAGACCCTCAGAGAGAACCACCATTACACGCTTCCAGTTGGTACATGCTACCTAGAGAGAGGAGGAGGAGAGGAGGTGGAGGACAGGAGGGAGGATGGGAGCGACGGTGTAGGAGGAGGATGGGAGGCGAAGGGGTAGGAGGAGGAGGATGGGAGGCGAAGGGGTAGGAGGAGGAGGATGGGAGGCGAAGAAGTAGGAGGAGGAGGATGGGAGACGAAGGAGGAGGAGGATGGGAGACGAAGGGGTAGGAGGACGAGGATGGGAGGCGAAGGGGTAGGAGGACGAGGATGGGAGGCGAAGGGGTAGGAGGACGAGGATGGGAGGCGAAGGGGTAGGAGGAGGATGGGAGGTGAAGGGTTGAGAGGATGGGAGGTGAAGGGTTGAGAGGAAGAGGATGGGAGGCGAAGGGGTAGGAAGAGGAGGAGGATGGGAGGCAAAGGGTTGGGAGGAAGAGGAGGAAGAGGATGGGAGGCGAATGGGTAGGAGGAAGAGGATGGGAGGCAAAGGGGTAGGAGGAGGAAGAGGATGGGAGGTGAATGGGTAGGAGGAGGAGGAAGAGGAGGAAGGGGTAGGAGGAGGAAGAGGAGGAAGGGGTAGGAGGAGGAAGAGGAGGAAGGGGTAGGAGGAGGATAGGAGGCGAAGGGGTAGGAGGAGGAAGAGGAGGAAGGGGATGGGAGGCAAAGGGGTGAAGGAGGAGGATCAAATATTTTTTTTTATATCAACAGTTGTCACATAGTGCTTTACAGACAGCCAGCCTATCACTCCAAACAGCAAGCAATGCAGATGCAGAACCACAGTGTCTAGGAAAAACTCCCTAGAAGGCAGGAACCTAGGAAGAAACCTAGAGGGGAACCCGGCTTTGAGGGGCGGACAGTCCTCTTCCCCTCCCTACCTTGGGAACATAGCAGTAGATGATCTCATGTCTGTCGTCTACGATCAGGTGGTTTAACTCTCGGTTGGGAATCTGATCAAACGTCCGGAATTTTCCTGGGAATTCTAATGATCCGTTCCCAGAACACATATGACTGATCCGCCTCCTCCTCTCCTCCTGTCTCCTCCTCCTCCTCTCTTTTCTCTTCCTCCACCTGCCTCACTCTCTCCTCTTCTCGCTTCCCTTCCTCTCCTCTCCACCTCGTCTCCAGCTCTGAGGAGTCTGTTACTTGGGGGAGGGGGTGTTCCTCCCCTGGGGGTTTGGGGGTCGCCCTCCTCCCCTCTTCAGGCCGGTCAGGCTCTGTGGTTCTGGGGGGTTTGTGGGCCGCTTGCTCCTGGGTGTCCCGGGGTGGGGGTTTGGTGGGTGTGGAGGAGCTGGGTGAGGTGGGGTGGGGGTGAGGGTCATGGGGGTAAAGGTCATGAGGGTCGTGGGGGTAGAGATTGAGCGCTCCCACGTCGTCCCAATAGAGGATGATGAGCAGGACCATTAACACAGACCCCAGCAGGAACGCCAGACGGAAGCATCGGGACGTTCCCATGGTTACCACAGCAGAGGGGGCGGAGTTATCTCAGCTCCATGGCCCGACGGTCACTAAGGGAAACACATCCTGGTTGCTGACGACAACACCTGAGAGACAACAGGTGAAAAGAATCCAGGAGTCACACCAACACACATAAACTGTGTCTAAACACGTGGTAGAGTTAGTGATCTGATCGAACACGTGGTAGAGTTAGTGATCTGATTGAACACGTGATAGAGTTAGTGGTTAGTGATCTGATCGAACACGTGATAGAGTTAGTGGTTAGTGATCTGATCGAACACGTGGTAGAGTTAGTGGTTAGCGATCTGATCGAACACGTGGTAGAGTTAGTGGTTAGTGATCTGATCTAACACGTGATAGAGTTAGTGGTTAGTGATCTGATCAAACAAGTGGTAGAGTTAGTGGTTAGTGATCTGATTGAACACGTGATAGAGTTAGTGGTTAGTGATCTGATCGAACACGTGGTAGAGTTAGTGGTTAGTGATCTGATCAAACACGTGGTAGAGTTAGTGGTTAGTGATCTGATCGAACACGTGGTAGAGTTAGTGGTTAGTGATCTGATCAAACAAGTGGTAGAGTTAGTGGTTAGTGATCTGATCGAACACGTGGTAGAGTTAGTGGTTAGTGATCTGATCAGGAAAAACTCCTAGCCCATGTATAAATATATACCTGTACATATTAATTGGTAATCCAATCCAAAACTTGCCTTGAGGCTCTATACAGGTGGTGCCGCCATCAGACGCGTTGCCAAAGCAACCATGAAACAAGGAATCCAAAACTTACTTGCCAGAGGCTCCACGTTTTCAAACACAGGTCATTTCATAGGCTACAGAGTCCCTCCATGGTCAAAGCAAAACTGCTGGGATTTAAATTATACAATATAGCAGCCGAGTAGATTTCTTAGTTCAAAAACCGTATGGTACCACCATAACTGAGGTCTACCTGAGGCCTACCTGAAGCCTACCTGAAGCCTACCTAAGGTCTACCTGAAGTCTACCTGAGGCCTACCTGAAGTCTCAAACCTACAGGAGGGTAGCTCTCCAGGAACAGGGTTGGGCAGCCCTGCTCAACCCTACAGGAGGGTAGCTCTCCAGGACACACAGGAAGAGAGAAGGCCAGAGAGGCAGCCCTACTATGGTTGATTAATGTGGATATCAGAAATGGTCCGTGGGAACAGCAGTGGATAGGATCAGGGTGTTAAACTCACAGGCTGCTGTGAAGAAACCTGAACTCAACCAACCCTCTCTGACCTCTCGCTCTGACTCTCTCTCTCTGTCTCTCTCTCTCTCTGTCTCTCTCTCTGTCTGTCTCTCTCCCTCTGTCTCTTTCTCTCTCTCTCTCTCTCTGTGTCTCGTCAGGGGAGAGTTCTGTTTTAAACACTCACAGGGCCTAATTTTATTTTTTATTTTTAACAGGGAAGACATAGAGCCCTAGGTCTCTTTTTCAAATGTGCCCTGTTTACGGGTCAAAATAACCATACAATGGACAATGACAATGGCATAGAGGACATGGTCTGTCAGACAGTGTCCCTCATTTCATGGCAGGTAGCAATGTACGGCAGACAGCTCTCTGTTCTCCCCAACAGGACGAGTAGCCTATTCTCATCAGACAGGTCTTTGAAACCTTGAATAAGGGTTTCAAAATTGGGGATTATTATTATTATTTTTTATATATATACTTTGGAAGGAAATGCAGCTCTGTCTCGGGTTCTGCTGTTCAGCTGTTCTCTCTCTCTCTATGTGCTATTTCAAACCCACAGGACATAAATACAGTGCTTTAATAGCTACCACCAGTCAGCTGCCAAAAATACCAGGCAGCAAGGAGAAGCTTTGTCACGTTAGGTCATTTAAAAACAGACTTATAATATGAAATCATGTTTTAATATATTTTAATATGGCTATGAAATAAATCATTTAGATAGACAAATTGTATAATACCATAAGAATAAATAACATCGTATATAAAATATTTTATACAAATATTTAGTAAAAATTCAGCTCATAGATCAATCTGAAGTATTTTTCCACGCTGTAGGCAGACAGACAGACATAGCTGACAGACAGACAGACAGACAGACAGACAGACAGACAGACAGACAGACAGACAGACAGTGAGAGACAGACATAGCCGACAGACAGGCTAGTCCACCTGAACATGTTGGGTTCTAGTCCGCCTGAACATGTTGGGTTCTAGTCCGCCTGAACATGTTGGGTTCTAGTCCGCCTGAACATGTTGGGTTCTAGTCCGCCTGAACATGTTGGGTTCTAGTCCGCCTGAACATGTTGGGTTCTAGTCCACCTGAACATGTTGGGTTCTAGTCCACCTGAACATGTTGGGTTATGTGCTATAGGATGAATAATGTCTGACTGTTTTACCTCCAACACCACCACCTACTGAAATACTCCTCCGCCTCTCCCACCCACCCAACCAAACACACTCTACAAACAACATTCATTTATACAGTAGACAGAGTATACAGCTCCTTTTGAACACAATGTAACCATTCACTGACCCACCTCTCTCTCTCTCTCAAGGCTATGCTCACTGAGTCTGTACATAGTCAGAGCTTTCCATACGTTTGGGTAAGTCACAGTGGTCAGGTATTCTGCCACTGTGTACTCTCTGTTTAGGGCCAAATAGCATTCCAGTTTGCTCTGATTTTTCTTTCCAGTTTGTCAAATAATTATCGTTTGGTTTTCTCATGATTCGGTTGGGGGTCTAATTGTGTTGCTGTCCTGGGGCTCTGTGAGGTCTGTTTGTGTTTGTGAACAGGGCCCCGGGACCAGGGACTCTTCTCCAGGTTCACCTCTCTGTAGGTGATAGCTTTGTTATTGAAGGTTTGGGAATTGCTTCCTTTTATAGGTGGCTGTAGAATTGAATGACTCTTTTCTGGATTTTGATCATTAGCGGGTATCGGTCTATTTCTGCTCTGTGTTATTCTATGTTTTATGCTGTACACAAAGGATTTTATAAAGTCGTACGCTTTTCCCCCAAACACCACTTTCCATCAATTTGTATAGCAGACCCTCATGCCAAATTGAGTTAAATGCTTTTTGAAAACAACAAAACATGAGACTTTGCCTTTGTTTTTGTTTGTTTGACAATTAGGGTGTGCTCTACAGTAGACCCAGACTCTATAGTCCCAGTCTACTAGACCCAGTCTCTATAGTCCCAGTCTCTACAGTAGACCCAATCTCTATAGTCCCAGTCTACTAGACCCAGTCTCTATAGTCCCAGTCTCCAAAGTAGACCCAGACTCTATAGTCCCAGTCTCTATAGTCCCAGTCTCCACAGTAGACCCAGCCTCCACAGTAGACCCAGCCTCTATAGTCCCAGTCTCTATAGTCCCGGTCTCTACAGTAGACCCAGTCTCTATAGTCCCAGTCTCTACAGTAGACCCAGTCTCTATAGTCCCAGTCTCTATAGTCCCAGTCTCTACAGTAGACCCAGTCTCTATAGTCCCAGTCTCCACAGTAGACCCAGTCTCTACAGTCCCAGTCTCCACAGTAGACCCAGCCTCCACAGTAGACCCAGTCTCTATAGTCCCACTCTCTATAGTCCCAGTCTCCACAGTAGACCCAGTCTCTATAGTCCCAGTCTCTATAGTCCCAGTCTCTACAGTAGACCCAGTCTCTATAGTCCCAGTCTCTATAGTCCCAGTCTCCACAGTAGACCCAGTCTCTATAGTCCCAGTCTCCACAGTAGACCCAGACTCTATAGTCCCAGTCTCTACAGTAGACCCAGACTCTATAGTCCCAGTCTCTATAGTCCCAGTCTCCACAGTAGACCCAGCCTCCACAGTAGACCCAGTCTCTATAGTCCCACTCTCTATAGTCCCAGTCTCCACAGTAGACCCAGTCTCTATAGTCCAAGTCTCTATAGTCCCAGTCTCTACAGTAGACCCAGTCTCTATAGTCCCAGTCTCTATAGTCCCAGTCTCCACAGTAGACCCAGTCTCTATAGTCCCAGTCTCCACAGTAGACCCATTCTCTATAGTCCCAGTCTCCACAGTAGACCCAGTCTCCACAGTAGACCCAGTCTCCACAGTAGACCCAGTCTCCACAGTAGACCCAGTCTCTATAGTCCCAGTCTCCACAGTAGACCCAGTCTCTATGGTCCCAGTCTCCACAGTAGACCCAGTCTCTATAGTCCCAGTCTCTATAGTCCCAGTCTCTACAGTAGACCCAGTCTCTATAGTCCCAGTCTCTATAGTCCCAGTCTCCACAGTAGACCCAGTCTCTATAGTCCCAGTCTCTATAGTCCCAGACTCTACAGTAGACCCAGTCTCCACAGTAGACCCAGTCTCCACAGTAGACCCAGTCTCTATAGTCCCAGTCTCCACAGTAGACCCAGTCTCCACAGTAGACCCAGTCTCCACAGTAGACCCAGTCTCCACAGTAGACCCAGTCTCTATAGTCCCAGTCTCTATAGTCCCAGTCTCTATAGTCCCAGTCTCTACAGTAGACCCAGTCTCTATAGTCCCAGTCTCTATAGTCCCAGTCTCCACAGTAGACCCAGTCTCTATAGTCCCAGTCTCTATAGTCCCAGACTCTACAGTAGACCCAGTCTCCACAGTAGACCCAGTCTCCACAGTAGACCCAGTCTCTATAGTCCCAGTCTCCACAGTAGACCCAGTCTCCACAGTAGACCCAGTCTCCACAGTAGACCCAGTCTCTATAGTCCCAGTCTCCACAGTAGACCCAGTCTCTATAGTCCCAGTCTCCACAGTAGACCCAGTCTCTATAGTCCCAGTCTCTACAATAGTCCCAGTCTCTACAGTAGACCCAGTCTCTATAGTCCCAGTCTCCACAGTAGACCCAGTCTCCACAGTAGACCCAGTCTCTATAGTCCCAGTCTCCACAGTAGACCCAGTCTCCACAGTAGACCCAGTCTCTATAGTCCCAGTCTCCACAGTAGACCCAGTCTCCACAGTAGACCCAGTCTCCACAGTAGACCCAGTCTCTACAGTAGTCCCAGTCTCTATAGTCCCAGTCTCCACAGTAGACCCAGTCTCTATAGTCCCAGTCTCTATAGTCCCAGTCTCTACAGTAGACCCAGTCTCCACCCACAGTAGACCCAGTCTCTATAGACCCAGACTCTATAGTCCCAGTCTCCACAGTAGACCCAGTCTCTATAGTCCCAGTCTCCACAGTAGACCCAGTCTCTATAGTCCCAGTTTCCACAGTAGACCCAGTCTCTACAGTCCCACTCTCTATAGTCCCAGTCTCCACAGTAGACCCAGTCTCTACAGTCCCACTCTCTATAGTCCCAGTCTCCACAGTAGACCCAGTCTCTACAGTCCCACTCTCTATAGTCCCAGTCTCCACAGTAGACCCAGTCTCTATAGTCCCACTCTCTATAGTCCCAGTCTCCACAGTAGACCCAGTCTGTATAGTCCCACTCTCTATAGTCCCAGTCTCCACAGTAGACCCGCTCTCTATAGTCCCAGTCTCCACAGTAGACCCAGCCTCCACAGTAGACCCAGACTCCACAGTAGACCCAGTCTCTATAGTCCCAGTCTCTATAGTCCCAGTCTCCACAGTAGACCCAGTCTCTATAGTCCCAGTCTCCACAGTAGACCCAGTCTCTATAGTCCCAGTCTCCACAGTAGACCCAGTCTCTATAGTCCCAGTCTCTATAGACCCAGTCTCCACAGTAGACCCAGTCTCTATAGTCCCAGTCTCCACAGTAGACCCAGTCTCTATAGTCCCAGTCTCCACAGTAGACCCAGTCTCTATAGTCCCAGTCTCCAAAGTAGGTCCAGTCTCTATAGTCCCAGTCTCTACAGTAGACCCAATCTCTATAGTCCCAGTCTACTAGACCCAGTCTCTATAGTCCCAGTCTCCAAAGTAGACCCAGACTCTATAGTCCCAGTCTACTAGATCCAGTCTCCACAGTAGACCCAGTCTCTATAGTCCCAGGCTCTACAGTAGACCCAGTCTCTACAGTCCCACTCTCTATAGTCCCAGTCTCCACAGTAGACCCAGTCTCTACAGTCCCACTCTCTATAGTCCCAGTCTCCACAGTAGACCCAGTCTCTATAGTCCCAGTCTCTATAGACCCAGTCTCCACAGTAGACCCAGTCTCTATAGTCCCAGTCTCCACAGTAGACCCAGTCTCTATAGTCCCAGTCTCCACAGTAGACCCAGTCTCTATAGTCCCAGTCTCCAAAGTAGGTCCAGTCTCTATAGTCCCAGTCTCTACAGTAGACCCAATCTCTATAGTCCCAGTCTACTAGACCCAGTCTCTATAGTCCCAGTCTCCAAAGTAGACCCAGACTCTATAGTCCCAGTCTACTAGATCCAGTCTCCACAGTAGACCCAGTCTCTATAGTCCCAGGCTCTACAGTAGACCCAGTCTCTACAGTCCCACTCTCTATAGTCCCAGTCTCCACAGTAGACCCAGTCTCTACAGTCCCACTCTCTATAGTCCCAGTCTCCACAGTAGACCCAGTCTCTATAGTCCCACTCTCTATAGTCCCAGTCTCCACAGTAGACCCAGTCTGTATAGTCCCACTCTCTATAGTCCCAGTCTCCACAGTAGACCCGCTCTCTATAGTCCCAGTCTCCACAGTAGACCCAGCCTCCACAGTAGACCCAGACTCCACAGTAGACCCAGTCTCTATAGTCCCAGTCTCTATAGTCCCGGTCTCTACAGTAGACCCAGTCTCTATAGTCCCAGTCTCTACAGTAGACCCAGTCTCTATAGTCCCAGTCTCTATAGTCCCAGTCTCTACAGTAGACCCAGTCTCTATAGTCCCAGTCTCCACAGTAGACCCAGTCTCTACAGTCCCAGTCTCCACAGTAGACCCAGCCTCCACAGTAGACCCAGTCTCTATAGTCCCACTCTCTATAGTCCCAGTCTCCACAGTAGACCCAGTCTCTATAGTCCCAGTCTCTATAGTCCCAGTCTCTACAGTAGACCCAGTCTCTATAGTCCCAGTCTCTATAGTCCCAGTCTCCACAGTAGACCCAGTCTCTATAGTCCCAGTCTCCACAGTAGACCCAGACTCTATAGTCCCAGTCTCTACAGTAGACCCAGACTCTATAGTCCCAGTCTCTATAGTCCCAGTCTCCACAGTAGACCCAGCCTCCACAGTAGACCCAGTCTCTATAGTCCCACTCTCTATAGTCCCAGTCTCCACAGTAGACCCAGTCTCTATAGTCCAAGTCTCTATAGTCCCAGTCTCTACAGTAGACCCAGTCTCTATAGTCCCAGTCTCTATAGTCCCAGTCTCCACAGTAGACCCAGTCTCTATAGTCCCAGTCTCCACAGTAGACCCATTCTCTATAGTCCCAGTCTCCACAGTAGACCCAGTCTCCACAGTAGACCCAGTCTCCACAGTAGACCCAGTCTCCACAGTAGACCCAGTCTCTATAGTCCCAGTCTCCACAGTAGACCCAGTCTCTATGGTCCCAGTCTCCACAGTAGACCCAGTCTCTATAGTCCCAGTCTCTATAGTCCCAGTCTCTACAGTAGACCCAGTCTCTATAGTCCCAGTCTCTATAGTCCCAGTCTCCACAGTAGACCCAGTCTCTATAGTCCCAGTCTCTATAGTCCCAGACTCTACAGTAGACCCAGTCTCCACAGTAGACCCAGTCTCCACAGTAGACCCAGTCTCTATAGTCCCAGTCTCCACAGTAGACCCAGTCTCCACAGTAGACCCAGTCTCCACAGTAGACCCAGTCTCCACAGTAGACCCAGTCTCTATAGTCCCAGTCTCTATAGTCCCAGTCTCTATAGTCCCAGTCTCTACAGTAGACCCAGTCTCTATAGTCCCAGTCTCTATAGTCCCAGTCTCCACAGTAGACCCAGTCTCTATAGTCCCAGTCTCTATAGTCCCAGACTCTACAGTAGACCCAGTCTCCACAGTAGACCCAGTCTCCACAGTAGACCCAGTCTCTATAGTCCCAGTCTCCACAGTAGACCCAGTCTCCACAGTAGACCCAGTCTCCACAGTAGACCCAGTCTCTATAGTCCCAGTCTCCACAGTAGACCCAGTCTCTATAGTCCCAGTCTCCACAGTAGACCCAGTCTCTATAGTCCCAGTCTCTACAATAGTCCCAGTCTCTACAGTAGACCCAGTCTCTATAGTCCCAGTCTCCACAGTAGACCCAGTCTCCACAGTAGACCCAGTCTCCACAGTAGACCCAGTCTCTATAGTCCCAGTCTCCACAGTAGACCCAGTCTCTATAGTCCCAGTCTCCACAGTAGACCCAGTCTCTATAGTCCCAGTCTCTACAATAGTCCCAGTCTCTACAGTAGACCCAGTCTCTATAGTCCCAGTCTCCACAGTAGACCCAGTCTCCACAGTAGACCCAGTCTCTATAGTCCCAGTCTCCACAGTAGACCCAGTCTCCACAGTAGACCCAGTCTCTATAGTCCCAGTCTCCACAGTAGACCCAGTCTCCACAGTAGACCCAGTCTCCACAGTAGACCCAGTCTCTACAGTAGTCCCAGTCTCTATAGTCCCAGTCTCCACAGTAGACCCAGTCTCTATAGTCCCAGTCTCTATAGTCCCAGTCTCTACAGTAGACCCAGTCTCCACCCACAGTAGACCCAGTCTCTATAGACCCAGACTCTATAGTCCCAGTCTCCACAGTAGACCCAGTCTCTATAGTCCCAGTCTCCACAGTAGACCCAGTCTCTATAGTCCCAGTTTCCACAGTAGACCCAGTCTCTACAGTCCCACTCTCTATAGTCCCAGTCTCCACAGTAGACCCAGTCTCTACAGTCCCACTCTCTATAGTCCCAGTCTCCACAGTAGACCCAGTCTCTACAGTCCCACTCTCTATAGTCCCAGTCTCCACAGTAGACCCAGTCTCTATAGTCCCACTCTCTATAGTCCCAGTCTCCACAGTAGACCCAGTCTGTATAGTCCCACTCTCTATAGTCCCAGTCTCCACAGTAGACCCGCTCTCTATAGTCCCAGTCTCCACAGTAGACCCAGCCTCCACAGTAGACCCAGACTCCACAGTAGACCCAGTCTCTATAGTCCCAGTCTCTATAGTCCCAGTCTCCACAGTAGACCCAGTCTCTATAGTCCCAGTCTCCACAGTAGACCCAGTCTCTATAGTCCCAGTCTCCACAGTAGACCCAGTCTCTATAGTCCCAGTCTCTATAGACCCAGTCTCCACAGTAGACCCAGTCTCTATAGTCCCAGTCTCCACAGTAGACCCAGTCTCTATAGTCCCAGTCTCCACAGTAGACCCAGTCTCTATAGTCCCAGTCTCCAAAGTAGGTCCAGTCTCTATAGTCCCAGTCTCTACAGTAGACCCAATCTCTATAGTCCCAGTCTACTAGACCCAGTCTCTATAGTCCCAGTCTCCAAAGTAGACCCAGACTCTATAGTCCCAGTCTACTAGATCCAGTCTCCACAGTAGACCCAGTCTCTATAGTCCCAGGCTCTACAGTAGACCCAGTCTCTACAGTCCCACTCTCTATAGTCCCAGTCTCCACAGTAGACCCAGTCTCTACAGTCCCACTCTCTATAGTCCCAGTCTCCACAGTAGACCCAGTCTCTATAGTCCCAGTCTCTATAGACCCAGTCTCCACAGTAGACCCAGTCTCTATAGTCCCAGTCTCCACAGTAGACCCAGTCTCTATAGTCCCAGTCTCCACAGTAGACCCAGTCTCTATAGTCCCAGTCTCCAAAGTAGGTCCAGTCTCTATAGTCCCAGTCTCTACAGTAGACCCAATCTCTATAGTCCCAGTCTACTAGACCCAGTCTCTATAGTCCCAGTCTCCAAAGTAGACCCAGACTCTATAGTCCCAGTCTACTAGATCCAGTCTCCACAGTAGACCCAGTCTCTATAGTCCCAGGCTCTACAGTAGACCCAGTCTCTACAGTCCCACTCTCTATAGTCCCAGTCTCCACAGTAGACCCAGTCTCTACAGTCCCACTCTCTATAGTCCCAGTCTCCACAGTAGACCCAGTCTCTATAGTCCCACTCTCTATAGTCCCAGTCTCCACAGTAGACCCAGTCTGTATAGTCCCACTCTCTATAGTCCCAGTCTCCACAGTAGACCCGCTCTCTATAGTCCCAGTCTCCACAGTAGACCCAGCCTCCACAGTAGACCCAGACTCCACAGTAGACCCAGTCTCTATAGTCCCAGTCTCTATAGTCCCAGTCTCCACAGTAGACCCAGTCTCTATAGTCCCAGTCTCCACAGTAGACCCAGTCTCTATAGTCCCAGTCTCCACAGTAGACCCAGTCTCTATAGTCCCAGTCTCTATAGACCCAGTCTCCACAGTAGACCCAGTCTCTATAGTCCCAGTCTCCACAGTAGACCCAGTCTCTATAGTCCCAGTCTCCACAGTAGACCCAGTCTCTATAGTCCCAGTCTCTATAGTCCCAGTCTCCACAGTAGACCCAGCCTCCACAGTAGACCCAGTCTCTATAGTCCCAGTCTCTACAGTAGACCCAGTCTCTATAGTCCCAGTCTCTATAGTCCCAGTCTCCACAGTAGACCCAGTCTCTATAGTCCCAGTCTCCACAGTAGACCCAGACTCTATAGTCCCAGTCTCTACAGTAGACCCAGACTCTATAGTCCCAGTCTCTATAGTCCCAGTCTCCACAGTAGACCCAGCCCCCACAGTAGACCCAGTCTCTATAGTCCCAGTCTCCACAGTAGACCCAGTCTCTATAGTCCAAGTCTCTATAGTCCCAGTCTCTACAGTAGACCCAGTCTCTATAGTCCCAGTCTCTATAGTCCCAGTCTCCACAGTAGACCCAGTCTCTATAGTCCCAGTCTCCACAGTAGACCCAGTCTCTATAGTCCCAGTCTCCACAGTAGACCCAGTCTCCACAGTAGACCCAGTCTCCACAGTAGACCCAGTCTCCACAGTAGACCCAGTCTCTATAGTCCCAGTCTCCACAGTAGACCCAGTCTCTATGGTCCCAGTCTCCACAGTAGACCCAGTCTCTATAGTCCCAGTCTCTATAGTCCCAGTCTCTACAGTAGACCCAGTCTCTATAGTCCCAGTCTCTATAGTCCCAGACTCTACAGTAGACCCAGTCTCCACAGTAGACCCAGTCTCCACAGTAGACCCAGTCTCTATAGTCCCAGTCTCCACAGTAGACCCAGTCTCCACAGTAGACCCAGTCTCCACAGTAGACCCAGTCTCCACAGTAGACCCAGTCTCTATAGTCCCAGTCTCTATAGTCCCAGTCTCTATAGTCCCAGTCTCTACAGTAGACCCAGTCTCTATAGTCCCAGTCTCTATAGTCCCAGTCTCCACAGTAGACCCAGTCTCTATAGTCCCAGTCTCTATAGTCCCAGACTCTACAGTAGACCCAGTCTCCACAGTAGACCCAGTCTCCACAGTAGACCCAGTCTCTATAGTCCCAGTCTCCACAGTAGACCCAGTCTCCACAGTAGACCCAGTCTCCACAGTAGACCCAGTCTCTATAGTCCCAGTCTCCACAGTAGACCCAGTCTCTATAGTCCCAGTCTCCACAGTAGACCCAGTCTCTATAGTCCCAGTCTCTACAATAGTCCCAGTCTCTACAGTAGACCCAGTCTCTATAGTCCCAGTCTCCACAGTAGACCCAGTCTCCACAGTAGACCCAGTCTCTATAGTCCCAGTCTCCACAGTAGACCCAGTCTCCACAGTAGACCCAGTATCTATAGTCCCAGTCTCCACAGTAGACCCAGTCTCCACAGTAGACCCAGTCTCCACAGTAGACCCAGTCTCTACAGTAGTCCCAGTCTCTATAGTCCCAGTCTCCACAGTAGACCCAGTCTCTATAGTCCCAGTCTCTATAGTCCCAGTCTCTACAGTAGACCCAGTCTCCACCCACAGTAGACCCAGTCTCTATAGACCCAGACTCTATAGTCCCAGTCTCCACAGTAGACCCAGTCTCTATAGTCCCAGTCTCCACAGTAGACCCAGTCTCTATAGTCCCAGTTTCCACAGTAGACCCAGTCTCTACAGTCCCACTCTCTATAGTCCCAGTCTCCACAGTAGACCCAGTCTCTACAGTCCCACTCTCTATAGTCCCAGTCTCCACAGTAGACCCAGTCTCTACAGTCCCACTCTCTATAGTCCCAGTCTCCACAGTAGACCCAGTCTCTATAGTCCCACTCTCTATAGTCCCAGTCTCCACAGTAGACCCAGTCTGTATAGTCCCACTCTCTATAGTCCCAGTCTCCACAGTAGAGCTCTCTATAGTCCCAGTCTCCACAGTAGACCCAGCCTCCACAGTAGACCCAGACTCCACAGTAGACCCAGTCTCTATAGTCCCAGTCTCTATAGTCCCAGTCTCCACAGTAGACCCAGTCTCTATAGTCCCAGTCTCCACAGTAGACCCAGTCTCTATAGTCCCAGTCTCCACAGTAGACCCAGTCTCTATAGTCCCAGTCTCTATAGACCCAGTCTCCACAGTAGACCCAGTCTCTATAGTCCCAGTCTCCACAGTAGACCCAGTCTCTATAGTCCCAGTCTCCACAGTAGACCCAGTCTCTATAGTCCCAGTCTCCAAAGTAGGTCCAGTCTCTATAGTCCCAGTCTCTACAGTAGACCCATCTCTATAGTCCCAGTCTACTAGACCCAGTCTCTATAGTCCCAGTCTCCAAAGTAGACCCAGACTCTATAGTCCCAGTCTACTAGATCCAGTCTCCACAGTAGACCCAGTCTCTATAGTCCCAGGCTCTACAGTAGACCCAGTCTCTACAGTCCCACTCTCTATAGTCCCAGTCTCCACAGTAGACCCAGTCTCTACAGTCCCACTCTCTATAGTCCCAGTCTCCACAGTAGACCCAGTCTCTATAGTCCCACTCTCTATAGTCCCAGTCTCCACAGTAGACCCAGTCTGTATAGTCCCACTCTCTATAGTCCCAGTCTCCACAGTAGACCCGCTCTCTATAGTCCCAGTCTCCACAGTAGACCCAGCCTCCACAGTAGACCCAGACTCCACAGTAGACCCAGTCTCTATAGTCCCAGTCTCTATAGTCCCAGTCTCCACAGTAGACCCAGTCTCTATAGTCCCAGTCTCCACAGTAGACCCAGTCTCTATAGTCCCAGTCTCCACAGTAGACCCAGTCTCTATAGTCCCAGTCTCTATAGACCCAGTCTCCACAGTAGACCCAGTCTCTATAGTCCCAGTCTCCACAGTAGACCCAGTCTCTATAGTCCCAGTCTCCACAGTAGACCCAGTCTCTATAGTCCCAGTCTCCAAAGTAGGTCCAGTCTCTATAGTCCCAGTCTCTACAGTAGACCCAATCTCTATAGTCCCAGTCTACTAGACCCAGTCTCTATAGTCCCAGTCTCCAAAGTAGACCCAGACTCTATAGTCCCAGTCTACTAGATCCAGTCTCCACAGTAGACCCAGGCTCTATAGTCCCAGGCTCTACAGTAGACCCAGTCTCTATAGTCCCTCCAAAGTCTCTATAGTCCCAGTCTCCACAGTAGACCCAGTCTCTATAGTCCCAGTCTCCACAGTAGTCCCAGGCTCTACAGTAGACCCAGTCTCTATAGTCCCAGTCTCCACAGTAGACCCAGTCTCCACAGTAGACCCAGTCTCCACAGTAGACCCAGTCTCTACAGTAGACCCAGTCTCTACAGTAGACCCAGTCTCTACAGTAGACCCAGTCTCTACAGTAGACCATGTCTCCCAGTAGACCCAGTCTCCACAGTAGACCCAGTCTCTATAGTCCCAGTCTCCACAGTAGACCCAGTCTCCTAGACCCAGTCTCCACAGTAGACCCAGTCTCCACAGTAGACCCAGTCTCTATAGTCCCAGTCTCCACAGTAGACCCAGTCTCCACAGTAGACCCAGTCTCCACAGTAGACCCAGTCTCTACAGTAGACCCAGTCTCTACAGTAGACCCAGTCTCCACAGTAGACCCAGTCTCCACAGTAGACCCTCTATAGTCCCACTCCTATAGTCCCACTCTCTACAGTAGACCCAGTCTCTATAGTCCAAGTCTCCAAAGTAGACCCAGCCTCTATAGTCCCAGTCTCCACAGTAGACCCAGTCTCTATAGTCCCAGTCTCCACAGTAGTCCCAGTCTCCACAGTAGACCCAGTCTCCACAGTAGACCCAGCCTCTATAGTCCCAGTCTCCACAGTAGACCCAGTCTCCACAGTAGACCCAGTCTCCACAGTAGACCCAGTCTCTATAGTCCCAGTCTCCACAGTAGACCCAGTCTCCACAGTAGACCCAGTCTCCACAGTAGACCCAGTCTCCACAGTAGACCCAGTCTCTACAGTAGACCCAGTCTCCACAGTAGACCCAGTCTCCACAGTAGACCCAGTCTCCACAGTAGACCCAGTCTCTATAGTCCCAGTCTCTACAGTAGACCCAGACTCTATAGTCCCAGTCTCTACAGTAGTCCCAGTCTCCAAAGTAGACCCAGTCTCTATAGTCCCAGTCTCCACAGTAGTCCCAGTCTCTATAGTAGATCCAGTCTCTACAGTAGACCCAGTCTCTACAGTAGACCCAGTCTCTACAGTAGTCCCAGTCTCTACAGTAGTCCCAGTCTCTATAGTCCCAGTCTCTACAGTAGTCCCAGTCTCTATAGTCCCAGTCTCCACAGTAGACCCAGTCTCTACAGTAGACCCAGTCTCTATAGTCCCAGTCTCTATCGTAGATCCAGTCTCTACAGTAGACCCAGTCTCTACAGTAGACCCAGTCTCTATAGTCCCAGTCTCCACAGTAGACCCAGACTCTATAGTCCCAGTCTCTATAGTCCCAGTCTCCACAGTAGACCCACTCTCCACAGTAGTCCCAGTCTCCACAGTAGACCCAGTCTCTATAGTCCCAGTCTCCACAGTAGACCCAGTCTCTACAGTAGACCCAGTCTCTATAGTCCCAGTCTCCAAAGTAGACCCAGCCTCTATAGTCCCAGTCTCCACAGTAGACCCAGTCTCCACAGTAGACCCAGTCTCTACAGTAGATCCAGTCTCCACAGTAGACCCAGTCTCTATAGTAGTCCCAGTCTCCACAGTAGACCCAGTCTCCACAGTAGACCCAGTCTCTACAGTAGATCCAGTCTCTACAGTAGATCCAGTCTCCACAGTAGACCCAGTCTCCACAGTAGACCCAGTCTCTATAGTCCCAGTCTCTACAGTAGATCCAGTCTCTACAGTAGACCCAGTCTCTACAGTAGACCCAGTCTCTACAGTAGACCCAGTCTACTAGACCCAGTCTCCACAGTAGTCCCAGTCTCCACAGTAGACCCAGTCTCTATAGTCCCAGTCTCTACAGTAGACCCAGTCTCCACAGTAGACCCAGTCTCTATAGTCCCAGACTCTACAGTGGACCCAGCCTCTATACTCTCAGCCTCCACAGTAGACCCAGTCTCTATAGTCCCAGTCTCCACAGTAGACCCAGTCTCTACAGTCCCACTCTCTATAGTCCCAGTCTCCACAGTAGACCCAGTCTCTATAGTCCCACTCTCTATAGTCCCAGTCTCCACAGTAGACCCAGTCCCACTCTCTATAGTCCCAGTCTCCACAGTAGACCCGCTCTCTATAGTCCCAGTCTCCACAGTAGACCCAGCCTCCACAGTAGACCCAGACTCCACAGTAGACCCAGACTCTATAGTCCCAGTCTCTATAGTCCCAGTCTCCACAGTAGACCCAGTCTCTATAGTCCCAGTCTCCACAGTAGACCCAGTCTCTATAGTCCCAGTCTCTATAGACCCAGTCTCCACAGTAGACCCAGTCTCTATAGTCCCAGTCTCCACAGTAGACCCAGTCTCTATAGTCCCAGTCTCCACAGTAGACCCAGTCTCTATAGTCCCAGTCTCCAAAGTAGGTCCAGTCTCTATAGTCCCAGTACTAGACCCAGTCTCTATAGTCCCAGTCTCAAAGTAGACCCAGACTCTATAGTCCCAGTCTACTAGATCCAGTCTCCACAGTAGACCCAGTCTCTATAGTCCAAGTCTCCAAAGTAGACCCAGTCTCTATAGTCCCAGTCTCCACAGTAGACCCAGTCTCCACAGTAGACCCAGTCTCCACAGTAGACCCAGTCTCCACAGTAGACCCAGTCTCTATAGTCCCAGTCTCCATAGTAGACCCAGTCTCCACAGTAGACCCAGTCTCCACAGTAGACCCAGTCTCCACAGTAGACCCAGTCTCTATAGTCCCACTCTCTATAGTCCCAGTCTCCACAGTAGACCCAGTCTCTATAGTCCCAGTCTCCACAGTAGTCCCAGTCTCCACAGTAGACCCAGTCTCTATAGTCCCAGTCTCCACAGTAGACCCAGTCTCTATAGTCCCAGTCTCTACAATAGTCCCAGTCTCCACAGTAGACCCAGCCTCTATAGTCCCAGTCTCCACAGTAGACCCAGTCTCCACAGTAGACCCAGTCTCTATAGTCCCAGTCTCCACAGTAGACCCAGTCTCCACAGTAGACCCAGTCTCTATAGTCCCAGTCTCCACAGTAGACCCAGTCTCCACAGTAGACCCAGTCTCCACAGTAGACCCAGACTCCACAGTAGACCCAGTCTCTACAGTAGACCCAGTCTCTATAGTCCCAGTCTCTACAGTAGTCCCAGTCTCCAAAGTAGACCCAGTCTCTATAGTCCCAGTCTCCACAGTAGTCCCAGTCTCTATAGTAGATTCAGTCTCTACAGTAGACCCAGTCTCTACAGTAGACCCAGTCTCTACAGTAGTCCCAGTCTCTACAGTAGTCCCAGTCTCTATAGTCCCAGTCTCTACAGTAGTCCCAGTCTCTATAGTCCCAGTCTCCACAGTAGACCCAGACTCTATAGTCCCAGTCTCTATAGTCCCAGTCTCCACAGTAGACCCAGTCTCCACAGTAGTCCCAGTCTCCACAGTAGACCCAGTCTCTATAGTCCCAGTCTCCACAGTAGACCCAGTCTCTACAGTAGATCCAGTCTCCACAGTAGACCCAGTCTCCACAGTAGACCCAGTCTCCACAGTAGACCCAGTCTCTATAGTCCCAGTCTCTACAGTAAATCCAGTCTCTACAGTAGACCCAGTCTCTACAGTAGACCCAGTCTACTAGACCCAGTCTCCACAGTAGTCCCAGTCTCCACAGTAGACCCAGTCTCTATCGTCCCAGTCTCCACAGTAGACCCAGTCTCTATAGTCCCAGTCTCTACAGTGGACCCAGCCTCTATACCTCAGCCTCCACAGTAGACCCAGTCTCTATAGTCCCAGTCTCTACAGTAGACCCAGTCTCTACAGTGGACCCAGTCTCTACAGTAGACCCAGTCTCTATAGTCCCAGTCTCTACAGTAGACCCAGTCTCTACAGTAGTCCCAGTCTCTACAGTGGACCCAGTCTCCACAGTGGACCCAGCACTTTTCCTGCCCTTCTTGTGGATAGGGTATCACTGCAGCATGTTTCGTATCCCTGGAGACTCTACCCTGCTCAACAGAGATGTTGATTAAATGGGTGAAATAGAGAACAATAAGTTCAGCACAATTTCTTTAAAACCTGGCAGGGATAATGTTGAGGCCTATAGCCTTATAGCAGTTTAGTTCAGACAGTCTCTTGACACCTTCAGCCTGAGACACTGCTGTAAAGGAAAGGCTTCCGCTTGTACATCCATCTGGAGTAATAACCTAGGACCCTCCCCTCCAGTACATCCATCTTGGAGTAATAACCTAGGACCCTCCCCTCCAGTACATCCATCTTGGAGTAATAAACTAGGACCCTCCCCTCCAGTACATCCATCTTGGAGTTATAACCTAGGACCCTCCCCTCCAGTACATCCATCTTGGAGTAATAACCTAGGACCCTCCCCTCCAGTACATCCATCTTGGAGAAACAACCTAGGACCCTCCCCTCCAGTACATCCATCTGGAGTAATAACCCAGGACCCTCCCCTCCAGTACATCCATCTGGAGTAATAACCTAGGACCCTCCCCTCCAGTACATCCATCTTGGAGTAATAACCTAGGACCCTCCCCTCCAGTACATCCATCTTGGAGTAATAACCTAGGACCCTCCCCTCCCCTCCAGTACATCCATCTTGGAGAAACAACCTAGGACCCTCCCCTCCAGTACATCCATCTTGGAGAAACAACCTAGGACCCTCCCCTCCCCTCCAGTACATCCATCTTGGAGTAATAACCTAGGACCCTCCCCCTCCAGTACATCCATCTAGAGTAATAACCTAGGACCCTCCCCTCCAGTACATCCATCTAGAGTTATAACCTAGGACCCTCCCCTCCAGTACATCCATCTTGGAGTTATAACCTAGGACCGTCCCCTCCCCTCCAGTACATCCATCTTGGAGTAATAACCTAGGACCCTCCCCTCCAGTACATCCATCTAGAGTTATAACCTAGGACCCTCCCCTCCAGTACATCCATCTTGGAGTAATAACCTAGGACCCTCCCCTCCAGTACATCCATCTTGGAGTAATAACCTAGGACCCTCCCCTCCCCTCCAGTACATCCATCTTGGAGTTATAACCTAGGACCCTCCCCTCCAGTACATCCATCTTGGAGTAATAACCTAGGACCCTCCCCTCCAGTACATCCATCTAGAGTTATAACCTAGGACCCTCCCCTCCAGTACATCCATCTTGGAGTAATAACCTAGGACCCTCCCCTCCAGTACATCCATCTTGGAGTAATAACCTAGGACCCTCCCCTCCAGTACATCCATCTTGGAGTAATAACCTAGGACCCTCCCCTCCCCTCCAGTACATCCATCTAGAGTTATAACCTAGGACCCTGCCCTCCAGTACATCCATCTAGAGTTATAACCTAGGACCCTGCCCTCCAGTACATCCATCTTGGAGTAATAACCTAGGACCCTCCCCTCCAGTACATCCATCTTGGAGTAATAACCTAGGACCCTCCCCTCCAGTACATCCATCTTGGAGTTATAACCTAGGACCCTCCCCTCCAGTACATCCATCTGGAGTTATAACCTAGGACCCTCCCCTCCAGTACATCCATCTTGGAGTTATAACCTAGGACCCTCCCCTCCAGTACATCCATCTAGAGTAATAACCTAGGACCCTCCCCTCCAGTACATCCATCTGGAGTAATAACCTAGGACCCTCCCTCCAGTACATCCATCTTGGAGTAATAACCTAGGACCCTCCCCTCCAGTACATCTATCTTGGAGTAATAACCTAGGACCCTCCCCTCCAGTACATCCATCTGGAGTAATAACCTAGGACCCTCCCCTCCAGTACATCCATCTTGGAGTTATAACCTAGGACCCTCCCCTCCAGTACATCTATCTTGGAGTAATAACCTAGGACCCTCCCCTCCAGTACATCCATCTGGAGTAATAACCTAGGACCCTCCCCTCCAGTACATCCATCTTGGAGTAATAACCTAGGACCCTCCCCTCCAGTACATCCATCTAGAGTAATAACCTAGGACCCTCCCCTCCAGTACATCCATCTAGAGTTATAACCTAGGACCCTCCCCTCCAGTACATCCATCTTGGAGTAATAACCCAGGACCCTCCCCTCCAGTACATCTATCTTGGAGTAACAACCTAGGACCCTCCCTCCAGTACATCCATCTTGGAGTAATAACCTAGGACCCTCCCCTCCAGTACATCCATCTTGGAGTAACAACCTAGGACCCTCCCCTCCAGTACATCCATCTAGAGTAATAACCTAGGACCCTCCCCTCCAGTACATCCATCTAGAGTAATAACCTAGGACCCTCCCCTCCAGTACATCCATCTGGAGTAATAACCTAGGACCCTCCCCTCCAGTACATCCATCTAGAGTAATAACCTAGGACCCTGCCCTCCAGTACATCCATCTTGGAGAAACAACCTAGGACCCTCCCCTCCAGTACATCCATCTTGGAGTAATAACCTAGGACCCTCCCCTCCAGTACATCCATCTTGGAGTAATAACCCAGGACCCTCCCCTCCAGTACATCCATCTTGGAGTAATAAACTAGGACCCTCCCCTCCAGTACATCCATCTTGGAGTAATAACCTAGGACCCTCCCCTCCCCTCCAGTACATCCATCTAGAGTTATAACCTAGGACCCTCCCCTCCAGTACATCCATCTTGGAGTAATAACCTAGGACCCTCCCCTCCAGTACATCCATCTTGGAGTAATAACCCAGGACCCTCCCCTCCAGTACATCCATCTTGGAGTAATAAACTAGGACCCTCCCCTCCAGTACATCCATCTTGGAGTAATAACCTAGGACCCTCCCCTCCCCTCCAGTACATCCATCTAGAGTTATAACCTAGGACCCTCCCCTCCAGTACATCCATCTTGGAGTAATAACCTAGGACCCTCCCCTCCCCTCCAGTACATCCATCTAGAGTTATAACCTAGGACCCTCCCTCCCCTCCAGTACATCCATCTAGAGTTATAACCTAGGACCCTCCCCTCCAGTACATCCATCTAGAGTTATAACCTAGGACCCTCCCCTCCCCTCCAGTACATCCATCTAGAGTTATAACCTAGGACCCTCCCCTCCAGTACATCCATCTAGAGTTATAACCTAGGACCCTCCCCTCCAGTACATCCATCTTGGAGTTATAACCTAGGACCCTCCCCTCCCCTCCAGTACATCCATCTTGGAGTAATAACCTAGGACCCTCCCCTCCAGTACATCCATCTAGAGTTATAACCCAGGACCCTCCCCTCCAGTACATCCATCTTGGAGTAATAACCTAGGACCCTCCCCTCCCCTCCAGTACATCCATCTGGAGTAATAACCTAGGACCCTCCCCTCCAGTACATCCATCTAGAGTTATAACCCAGGACCCTCCCCTCCAGTACATCCATCTAGAGTTATAACCCAGGACCCTCCCCTCCAGTACATCCATCTAGAGTTTTAACCTAGGACCCTCCCCTCCAGTACATCCATCTTGGAGTTATAACCTAGGACCCTCCCCTCCCCTCCAGTACATCCATCTTGGAGTAATAACCTAGGACCCTCCCCTCCAGTACATCCATCTAGAGTTATAACCTAGGACCCTCCCCTCCAGTACATCCATCTTGGAGTAATAACCGAGGACCCTCCCCTCCAGTACATCCATCTTGGAGTACTAACCTAGGACCCTCCCCTCCAGTACATCCATCTAGAGTTATAACCTAGGACCCTCCCCTCCAGTACATCCATCTTGGAGTTATAACCCAGGACCCTCCCCTCCAGTACATCCATCTTGGAGTACTAACCTAGGACCCTCCCCTCCAGTACATCCATCTAGAGTTATAACCTAGGACCCTCCCCTCCAGTACATCCATCTAGAGTTATAACCCAGGACCCTCCCCTCCCCTCCAGTACATCCATCTTGGAGTAATAACCTAGGACCCTCCCCTCCAGTACATCCATCTAGAGTAATAACCTAGGACCCTCCCCTCCAGTACATCCATCTAGAGTAATAACCTAGGACCCTCCCCTCCAGTACATCCATCTAGAGTTATAACCCAGGACCCTCCCCTCCCCTCCAGTACATCCATCTTGGAGTAATAACCTAGGACCCTCCCCTCCAGTACATCCATCTAGAGTAATAACCTAGGACCCTCCCCTCCAGTACATCCATCTAGAGTTATAACCTAGGACCCTCCCCTCCAGTACATCCATCTAGAGTAATAACCCAGGACCCTCCCTCCAGTACATCCATCTTGGAGTAATAACCTAGGACCCTCCCCTCCAGTACATCCATCTTGGAGTATAACCTAGGACCCTCCCCTCCAGTACATCCATCTAGATTAATAACCTAGGACCCTCCCCCTCCCCTCCAGTACATCCATCTTGGAGTAATAACCTAGGACCCTCCCCTCCAGTACATCCATCTTGGAGTATAACCTAGGACCCTCCCCTCCAGTACATCCATCTAGATTAATAACCTAGGACCCTCCCCTCCCCTCCAGTACATCCATCTTGGAGTAATAACCTAGGACCCTCCCCTCCAGTACATCCATCTTGGAGTAATAACCTAGGACCCTCCCTCCAGTACATCCATCTAGATTAATAACCTAGGACCCTCCCCTCCAGTACATCCATCTTGGAGTAATAACCTAGGACCCTCCCCTCCAGTACATCCATCTAGATTAATAACCTAGGACCCTCCCCTCCAGTACATCCATCTTGGAGTAATAACCTAGGACCCTCCCCTCCAGTACATCCATCTTGGAGTAACAACCTAGGACCCTCCCCTCCAGTACATCCATCTTGGAGTAATAACCTAGGACCCTCCCCTCCAGTACATCCATCTAGATTAATAACCTAGGACCCTCCCCTCCAGTACATCCATCTAGAGTTATAACCTAGGACCCTCCCTCCAGTACATCTATCTTGGAGTAACAACCTAGGACCTGACCCAACCCTCCAGTACATCCTTAAGGTGATGTGTCTAGTGAAAGCATCTTCCTCTTTGGTTCTGTTATAGTCTTGATTTAATCCAATGTTCAGTTCTTTGTTTAATTCTTAAGGTTTTCTATGGAGCCACTATATCCACAATGTTTAAGAAACAGTTGTTTAAACTGTCCCATGATTATCGATGTCTCAACCAAATATTACCCACATGTCCACTTTGAAATGATGTGGTGATCTCTCTCTCTCTCAAACACAATCACTCTCTCTCTCTCTCTCTCAAACACAATCACACTCTCTCTCAAACACAATCACTCTCTCTCTCTCTCAACCCAATCACTCTCTCTTTCCCCTCTCTTTAGGCTACCCCTCTCTCTCTCTCTTTATGCTACCCCTCTCTCTCTCTCAAACACAATCACTCTCTCTCTCTCAAACACAATCGCTCTCTCTTTCCCCTCTCTTTAGGCTGTCTCTCTCTCTCTCTCAAACATAATCACTCTCTCTTTCCCCTCTCTCTAGGCTACCCCTCTCTCCTTCCTTCCACTGCGGTTTCCTGCAATCATCCAGGGCCTGTCCTGCCAAGATATAGCCAGTAACTCCCGCTTCCAACTGTACACGTATTCTCTTTTCTCTCTCCCCTTCCTCTTAACGTCAATGTTGAGATCACTGTGTATTCCCCATTTCCCCAATCCCCGCAGACACATTTTATACATCCCGATTAATCTCAAATAACGGCCACACAGCAGGCAATAACAGTAAAATGACATCGGTTAACTAACATACCAGCTGTTTTAGTCGATTTGTTACCGGAAAGAAGAAAGAGGAAGCCCCTCCGCTGAAAGTACAAACTGTTCTATTCACAATAACATCCGGCCGGTTTTAAATGTTTATTTTTTCTTAACTAACGGTTTTTTCGTTTACCTCTTTGTTCGCTTCCATGGTCGCGCACTGGCCCCTCGACGTGGTACAGGGTGTGAAGTCTGGTCTGTAGATGAGGGAGAGAGAGCAGCACATAGTCGAGCACACAAAGCAACCGGACGGGACCCGAGGACCGAGCACTGCAAAGACAATCGCGAGACTTCTTGTGATCTCGTCTATCACCTCGGCAGTCTATAGATTTTCGAACCGGGAAGGTAGCTGCAGCTCAATATGGGTATTTTATGTATTATATTTTATTTAACATTGGCAAGAACAAATTCTTATTTACAATGACGTTCTATCCTGGCCAAACCCTAACCCGGACGACGCTGGGCCAATTGTGCGCCACCCTATAGGACTCCCAATTACAGCCGGTTATGATACAGCCTGGAATCAAACCAGGGTCTGTAGTGACGCCTCTAGCACTAAGACGCAGTAGTTTAGACCACTGCGCCATTCTGGAGCCCTTGGTCATGGCCTGAAGGAATCAAATTAACGTCAGATTTTACTTTTTGTAGCAGGTTAGGAGAACTAGGTTAAAGTTAGGAAATGGGTTAGGGTTTGCAAAAATGCAAAAAAAAATCTACCTTCGACATTAATTTGACGAAAGCTGGATCCCATCTAGCCATACCCTTCTTATGGCGACCGGAGTGTGGGCGAATGAGTGCGTCGAAAGAAAAGTGGTGGGCGTGTGGAAAGGAGAGGGTGCGTCGAAAGTAAAGTGGTGGGCGTGTGGAAAGGAGAGGGTGCGTCGAAAGGAAAGTGGTGGGCGTGTGGAAAGGAGAGAGTGCGTCGAAAGGAAAGTGGTGGGCGTGTGGAAAGGAGAGAGTGCGTCGAAAGGAAAGTGGTGGGCGTGTGGAAAGGAGAGGGTGCGTCGAAAGGAAAGTGGTGGGCGTGTGGAAAGGAGAGGGTGCGTCGAAAGGAAAGTGGTGGGCGTGTGGAAAGGAGAGGGTGCGTCGAAAGGAAAGTGGTGGGCGTGTGGAAAGGAGAGGGTGCGTCGAAAGGAAAGTGGTGGGCGTGTGGTGCGTCGAAAGGAAAGTGGTGGGCGTGTGGAAAGGAGAGGGTGTGTTGAATGCTGTCTGCTATAGCTTACATGGGTTTGATTGAGCGATGTGTTTTTTTCCCGTTTCTTACCACGTAGCTTCCATACATTGAGCTTCCATACATTGAGCCTCCATACATTGAGCTTCCATACATTGAGCTTCCATACATTGAGCCTCCATACATTGAGCTTCCATACATTGAGCTTCCATACATTGAGCTTCCATACATTGAGCTTCCATACATTGAGCGTCCATACATTGAGCTTCCATACATTGAGCGTCCATACATTGAGCTTCCATACATTGAGCTTCCATACATTGAGCCTCCATACATTGAGCGTCCATACATTGAGCTTCCATACATTGAGCCTCCATACATTGAGCCTCCATACATTGAGCCTCCATACATTGAGCCTCCATACATTGAGCTTCCATACATTGAGCTTCCATACGGCGAGAGTTTGGACTTCTGTTCTGAAGCCAGAGGATGAGCGTGCATCTTATTTCACTGTGTGTTTTATCCAATGTATTGTAAATGTGCAGTTATAAAACGGATTGTTTGGGTTTCATCAGAAGTACTGGGTGATGGTTACTGTCAGACCGGTCTCATAGACTAGATGTAACATAGTAAACGTAAATCCAGGATAGATTGATAGGGTAACACAGTAAACGTAACTCTAACGGGGCGGCAGTGTAGCCTAGTGGTTAGAGCATTGGACTAGTAACCAAAAGGTTGCAAGTTCAAATCCCTGAGCTGACAAGGTACAGAATCTGTTGTTCTGCCCCTGAACAGGCAGTTAACACACTGTTCCTAGGCCATCATTGAAAATAAGAATTTGTTCTTAACTGACTTGCCTGGTTAAATAAAGGTAAAAAAATCCAGGATAGATTGATAGGGTAACACAGTAAATGTAAATCCAGGATAGATTGATATGGTAACATAGTAAATGTAAATCCAGGATAGATTGATATGGTAACAGTAAATGTAAATCCAGGATAGATTGATAGGGTAACACAGTAAATGTAAATCCAGGATAGATTGATAGGGTAACACAGTAAACGTAAATCCAGGATAGATTGATAGGGTAACACAGTAAACGTAAATCCAGGATAGAATGTAAATCCAGGATAGATTGATAGGGTAACATAGTAAATGTAAATCCAGGATAGATTGATAGGGTAACACAGTAAATGTAAATCCAGGATAGATTGATAGGGTAACACAGTAAACGTAAATCCAGGATAGATTGATAGGGTAACACAGTAAACGTAAATCCAGGCTGGATTGATAGGGTAACACAGTAAACGTAAATCCAGGATAGAATGTAAATCCAGGATAGATTGATAGGGTAACATAGTAAATGTAAATCCAGGATAGATTGATAGGGTAACACAGTAAACGTAAATCCAGGATAGATTGATAGGGTAACACAGTAAACGTAAATCCAGGATAGAATGTAAATCCAGGATAGATTGATAGGGTAACATAGTAAACGTAAATCCAGGATAGATTGATAGGGTAACACAGTAAACGTAAATCCAGGATAGATTGATAGGGTAACACAGTAAACGTAAATCCAGGATAGATTGATAGGGTAACACAGTAAACGTAAATCCAGGATAGATTGATAGGGTAACACAGTAAATGTAAATCCAGGATAGATTGATAGGGTAAATGTAAATCCAGGATAGATTGATAGGGTAACATAGTAAATGTAAATCCAGGATAGATTGATAGGGTAACAGTAAATGTAAATCCAGGATAGATTGATATGGTTAGTAATCAAATCACATTTTATTTGTCACATACACATGGTTAGCAGATGTTAATGCGAGTGTAGCGAAATGCTTGTGCATTGGAGCAGTAATAACCAACAAGTAATCTAACTAACAATTCCTAAACTACTGTCTTATACACAGTGTAAGGGGATAAAGAATATGTACATAAGGATATATGAATGAGTGATGGTACAGAGCAGCATAGGCAAGATACAGTAGATGGTATCGAGTACAGTATATACATATGAGATGAGTATGTAAACAAAGTGGCATAGTTAAAGTGGCTAGTGATACATGTATTACATAAGGATGCAGTCGATGATATAGAGTACAGTATATACGTATGCATATTACATTACATTTAAGTCATTTAGCAGACGCTCTTATCCAGAGCGACTTACAAATTGGTGAATTCACCTTCTGACATCCAGTGGAACAGCCACTTTACAATAGTGCATCTAAATCATCAAGGGGGGGTGGTGAGAAGGATTACTTATCCTATCCTAGGTATTCCTTGAAGAGGTGGGGTTTCAGGTGTCTCCGGAAGGTGGTGATTGACTCCGCTGTCCTGGCGTCGTGAGGGAGTTTGTTCCACCATTGGGGGGCCAGAGCAGCGAACAGTTTTGACTGGGCTGAGCGGGAACTGTACTTCCTCAATGGTAGGGAGGCGAGCAGGCCAGAGGTGGATGAACGCAGTGCCCTTGCTTGGGTGTAGGGCCTGATCAGAGCCTGGAGGTACTGCGGTGCCGTTCCCCTCACAGCTCCGTAGGCAAGCACCATGGTCTTGTAGCGGATGCGAGCTTCAACTGGAAGCCAGTGGAGAGAGCGGAGGAGCGGGGTGACGTGAGAGAACTTGGGAAGGTTGAACACCAGACGGGCTGCGGCGTTCTGGATGAGTTGTAGGGGTTTAATGGCACAGGCAGGGAGCCCAGCCAACAGCGAGTTGCAGTAATCCAGACGGGAGATGACAAGTGCCTGGATTAGGACCTGCGCCGCTTCCTGTGTGAGGCAGGGTCGTACTCTGCGGATGTTGTAGAGCATGAACCTACAGGAACGGGCCACCGCCATGATGTTGGTTGAGATGAATAATGTAGGGTAAGTAACATTATATAAGGTAGCATAGTATGATATGGTTAGATAAGACAGAAGGTTACTTTTAAGGCAGAAACGAAAGGAGGGTGGTTGTGAACGTCGAGCAACCCAGAGGTTGCATGTCCAAGTCTCATCCTGGACAACGTTAGCATTTTAGCTAATCAGAAACTTTGCAGCGACTTACTACTGTTTGCCTACTTTGCAGCGACTTACTACTGTTTGCCTACTTTGTAACTACTTAGCATGTTAGCTAACCTTTCCCTGGCCTTTTAACCTAACGTCTAACCAACCTTAACCCTAACACCTAGCTTCACTAACCCCAACCCTAACACCTAGCCTCACTAACCCCAACCCTAACACCTAGCCTCACTAACCCCAACCTTAACCCTAACACCTAGCCTCACTAACCCTAACACCTAGCCTCACTAACCCTAACCCCTAGCCTCACTAACCCTAACACCTAGCCTAGCCTCGCTAACCCAAACCTTAACCCTAACACCTAGCCTCACTAACCCTAACCCTAACACCTAGACTCACTAACCCTAACCCTAACACCTAGCCTCACTAACCCTAACCCTAACACCGAGCCTCACTAACCCTAACCCCTAGCCTCACTAACCATAACCCTAACACCTAGCCTCACTAACCCTAACCCTGACACCTAGCCTCGCCATCCCAAACCTTAACCCTAACACCTAGCCTCACTAATCCTAACCCTAACACCTAGCCTCACTAACCCTAACCCTAACACCTAGCCTCACTAACCCTAACCCTGACACCTAGCCTCACTAACCCTAACCCTGACACCTAGCCTCACTAACCCTAACCCTGACACCTAGCCTCACTAACCTTAACCCTAACACCTAGCCTCACTAACCCTAACACCTAGCCTCACTAACCATAACCCTAACACGTCTAGCCTCACTCGAACCCTAACACCTAGCCTCACTAACCCTAACACCTAGCCTCACTAACCATAACCCCAACCTTAACCCTAACCCCAACACCTAGCCTCACTAACCATAACCCTAACACCTAGCCTCACTACCCTAACCCTAACACCTAGCCTCACTAACCCTAACCCCTAGCCTCACTAACCCTAACCCTAACACCTAGCCTCACTAACCCTAACCCTAACACCTAGCCTCACTAACCCTAACACCTAGCCTCACTAACCCTAACCCTAACACCTAGCCTCACTAACCCTAACACCTAGCCTCACTAACCCTAACCTCACTAACCCTAACCTTAACCCCAACCCTAACACCTAGCCTCACTAACCAACCCTAACACCTAGCCTCACTAACCCTAACCCTAACCTTAACCCCAACCCTAACACCTAGCCTCACTAACCCTAACCCCAACCTTAACCCTAACACCTAGCCTCCCCAACAATAACCCCAACCTTAACCCTAACACCTAGCCTCACTAACCCTAACCCCAATCTTAACCCTAACCCCTAGCCTCACTAACCCTAACCCCAACCTTAACACTAACCCCTAGCCTCACTAACCCTAACCCCAACCTTAACCCTAACCTAACTAACCCTAACCTCAACCTTAACCCTAACCCCTAGCCTCACTAACCCCAACCTTAACACTAACACCTAGCCTCACTAACCCTAACCCCAACCTTAACCCTAACCCCTAGCCTCACTAACCCTAACCCCAACCTTAACCCTAACCCCTAGCCTCACTAACCCTAACCCCAACCTTAACCCTAACCCTAGCCTAACTAACGTTTTGCCACCAAGCTAACAGTAGCCACAAGAAATTTGGAATTTGTAACATATCAATTATATGATGGACATCCACAAATGAACATATACCATACTAAACGTGACACACCATACTAAGTGGAGTGTCTCGGACTGTGACCGTCACCCTGATGCTCCATTCAACAAAAATAGAAATGCAACATGCAGCGACTTTCCTGAGTTTCAGTTCATACAAGGAAATCAGTCAATTGAAATAAATGCACTCGGCCCTAATCTATGGATTTCACGACTCAAATCAAAGTTTATTTGTCACGTGTGCCGGCAGAAGCGTAAAAAGAGGGGTTGGAGGGTGGTGGGACACCATGCAGATAGCCCGGTTAGCCAATGTACGGGAGCACTGGTTGGTCGGGCCAATTGAGGTAGTATGTACATGAATGTATAGTTAAAGTGACTATGCATATAAGATAAACCGAGAGTAGCAGCTGCGTGACAGAGGGGTTGGGGGAGGGGGGGGGGGGCACACAATGCAATAAGTCTGGGTAACCATTGGTTACCTGTTCAGAAGTCTTAAAGCCTGGGGGTAAAAACTGAAGCCTTTTTGTCCTAGACTTGGCACTCCGCTACCCATGCAGTAGTAGAGAGAACAGTCTGTGGCTGGGGTGTTTGACCATTTTTAGGGCTGGGAATTTAGATAGGGGTGGCAGGGTAGTCTAGTGGTTAGAGCGTTGGGCTAGTAACCAGAAGGTTGCAAGTTCAAACCCCCAAGCTGACAAAGTACTAATCTGTCGTTCTACCCCTGAACAGGCAGTTAACCCACTGTTCCTAGGCCGTCATTGAAAATAAGAATTTGTTCTTAACTGACTTGCCTGGTTAAATAAAGGTAATTGTTTTTTATTAAATATGCATTCTGTTGATCACAGATACCTTAAAAAAAAAAAGTAGGGGCGTGGATCAGAAAACCAGTCGTTATCTGGTGTGATCACCATGTGCTTCATGCATTGTGACACTAAACAGTAGACCCCGTGCGTTATCATACTGAAACATGAGGTGATGGCGGCAGATGAATGGCGCGACAATGGACCTCAGGTACTCTGTGCATTGAAATTGGCAACAATAAAATCCAATTGTGTTTGTTGTCTCTGTTAACAACGTTGACATCAGCAAACTGCTCGAACACACGACATTGTGCAGAAAAATTCTTCAGTTCTTCAAACCCTGTTTCATCAGCTGTCCGGGTGGCTGGTCTCAAGACAATCTCACAGATGAAGAAGCCGCATGTGGAGGTCCTGGGCTGGCGTGGTCTGCCGGTTGAGACTGGTTGTATGTTACTGCCAAATTCTCTAAAACGACGTTTTGGAAATGTAGTAACCTGTTATATTTATGTTAAGTAGTATGTTTACCAATAGATGGCAGTATTGACTCAATACGGGGTTTGCTTTAAGAAGCATCCTAAAATACTACATATTTGTCGATGAGGGATAACTATGGAGGACAGCGTTGGATTTGTTGGCCACGCATTCAACGGAGAGTTTGGCGCGCGACGCTGGAAGCGAGACTCAAGTGAGCGGTGGAAGATTCTGGAGGACGGGTTCCCTGGATACGGGTAGTTCAAATGATTGACTGTGTGCGGGGAGAGAGAATCGGAAAAGATGGCTTTGGCAACAATAGACTCGCTACCACCAGTTGATCCTACAAATCAGGAATGAGAGGAGTACTGTGAAATAATGGAACATTTCTTTGCTGCTAATGAAATAACTGATGCCGCTAAACAGAATTCTATACTCATGCGCGTTGTCGGTGGACAAACATGCAACTCAATGAGAAACCTGTTGCGCCCTGACAAACCATTCATAGAACTGCGCCGGTTTCAAAGAAGGGGAAGTGTTATCGTTGCTGAGGCCAACACAGAGCGTCTGACTGTAAATTCAAACATGAAAAGTGTGATGCATGTGGGATGATAGGACATTGCGAGGGCGTGCCGCAATAAGAAATCGCAACGGGCTACAGCAAAGAGAACGGACAGAGAACCAAATACCTCGTGACGCTCTGACCACTCAAATCAAGTAACAGACAGTGAAAAGTGAGTGCGCAGGCGCAGAGCGTTCTCAACGTACAGGGAGCTAATATGAAAAAGGTGACGCTTTCTAAATCTATTTTTACTTTGTCATTATGGGGTATTGTGTGAAGATTGATGAGGAACACAAACAATTTACCGTGAAGACAGGACATCAGTTAATGAACGGTACGATGCACCTTAGTTGAAGACACTGCCTGCACTACGTCACTCTGGTATGAGAACGTCTGTCTAAATAGAGAAAATATAAAACACTTTCAACACATGAATAAATAAATATAAAACAGTTTTGACACATGAATAAATATATAAAACACTTTCAACACACGAATAAATATATAAAAACAACCTTAAGCAATATGTAAAAACCACAGACAAGAGTGGATGATTTGAATGACGTTTATCTTTATTGACGTCGAAGATCATGTGATAGTTGTGGTCTAGTATGATAACAACAACAACAACGTCAGGTAGTCTAAACGGAGGAGGATACTGCCACTTCAACACACTACTACTACAACACAGCCTTGAACGTTTGGTCATCAGGAGAACACTCTCTCTGGCCTCACACACATACTGCCACGTCACACACCCAGTCCTCATCCCTCCCGGGGGCGGTGCAACGGTCTCCGTCTCTTTATGGTAAGGTGTGACCGTTGCCACGGTAACGACGGTTAAAGACTGCAAAGGGGGGTGTGTAGTCAAGATAAGAAGGATAGAAAGTGAGTGAGTGAGGATAGATTATGAGAAAAAAAAAAAACAACAGTATTGTTCTATTTCAAAAAGTGCCAGAAAAAGACCAAGGTGATGAAAAAAAAAAAAAAAAGTTTAAAAGTTGGTTTCCTCCCTCCTCCCTCCTCCCTCAGTTGTTAGCTTGCTGTAGTCGCTATACCACAAGGCACGCTTTGATGATGTCACAAAGAGAGAATGGTGGAACTCTGGCGACTCCCAAGATTCTCAGCGTAGTTTTCCCTCCTCCAGTTGACAAGGCAACGCCCCCCCCCTCTAGTCCCCACGCAAAAATGGACCTGGAGAGAAAGAGGGGGGAGAGACCGTCAAAACCACAGTGTGTGTGTAGGTAGTGAGTGTGTAGTAGTGTGTGTGAGTGTGTAGGTAGTGTGTGTAGTGTGTGTAGTGCAGTGTGTGAGTAGTGTGTGAGGTGTGTGGGTGTGTGTAGGTAGTGTGTGTGTGTGTGGGTAGTGTGTAGGTAGTGTGTGTGGGTAGTGTGTAGTGTGTGTGTGTGTAGTGTGTGTGTGTGTGTGTGTGTGTGTAGGTAGAGTGTGTAGTAGTGAGTGTGTGTGTGTGTGTGGTAGTGTGTGTGTGTGTAGGTAGTGTGTGTGGGTGTGGTAGTGTGTGTGTGTGCGTGTATGGGTAGTGTGTGTAGTAGTGTGTGTGTGGAGGTAGTGTGTGTGGGTGTTACCTGCGTAGGGGACTACTCTCCGAGGGGAATGATTTCTTCGTTGATAAAAAACTCAATGGTCTCCTCCTCCCAGTCATCTGTGTTACTGTCCAGCTCATCAGTGTCCACTCCTAGAGACAGAGAGGTCAGGGGTCAAGCTTAGCAAGCCTGGTCCCAAGCCAGAACGGCCCTTCATGGGGGCAACAGCCCATCTCCTTGTTTCTGTAGCGTGAGACAGTTGGATGGAAGAGTCTGGGCCGCCATAGATGGAGACGTTGAGACGGTCGGGTTTAGTGTGTGGTGTGGTGTGTATATGGAGACGTTGAGACGGTCGGGTTTATCTACGTACCTCCTCGTAGCTGCAGGGGGGTTTATCTACGTACCTCCTCGTAGTTGCGGGGGGGGTTTATCTACGTACCTCCTCGTAGCTGCAGGGGGGGGGGGGGTTTATCTACGTACCTCCTCAGAGCTGCAGGGGGGGGTTTATCTACGTACCTCCTCGGAGCTGCAGGGGGGGGGGGGTTATCTACGTACCCCCTCGGAGCTGCAGAGGGGGGGGGGGTTATCTACGTACCTCCTCGGAGCTGCAGGCGGGCGGTCTTCTGTTCGTGGTGCTGCTGCAGGGCAGCCTCTCGGTAGGTACGGTAGTCCTCCATCATGCTCCTCCTCTTGTCCACGAGCTCCCTGGAGGCCTTCGACTGGCTCAGACGATCCTTCTGCTCAAAGATCTTAGAGTACTTCTTCAGGTCCTTCTTGATCACCTGGGGAACGGGTCAAAACACAGGAACAAAACACGTTCAGTAGCAACAAGACCGCCCCGGCTAAGCCCATGTTATACATAGCAACAAGACCGCCCCGGCTAAGCCCATGTTATACATAGCAACAAGACCGCCCCGGCCAAGCCCATGTTATACATAGCAACAAGACCGCCCCGGCCAAGCCCATGTTATACATAGCAACAAGACCGCCCCGGCTAAGCCCATGTTATACATAGCAACAAGACCGCCCCGGCTAAGCCCATGTTATACATAGCAACAAGACCGCCCCGGCTAAGCCCATGTTATACATAGCAACAAGACCGCCCCGGCTAAGCCCATGTTATACATAGCAACAAGACCGCCCCGGCCAAGCCCATGTTATACATAGCAACAAGACCGCCCCGGCTAAGCCCATGTTATACATAGCAACAAGACTGTCAAGGGTCCCAGCTAAGCTGATGTTATATAAACGCAGTCAGACACATTACAACAAAGCTCTTTCGACACACAGAAGTTAAGACAGAAGTCACTACTTGTCCAGACACTGAACAAGTTTTTGTACCTTGATGGAGTCCTGTGTGAGCAGGGTAGCAGGCCGAGGTCTCCAGAGTAGCTGACAGAAACGATCCTTGTTGTTCTTCTGGAGGAGACGCCCCTGGAAGGTCCACAGCCAATAGGCATTGTCCACCTGACGGGAGAGACAACCCCCTTTTTAAAAACACACTTGGTGTGGCTCAGATAAAAACACTTTTCTCTTCTTGTTGAAAAGAACAAAGTACAAGAGCAGAAAAGGAGAAGGGATTTTTCTGAAGTTGTGTCTGTGTGTTGTGGTACAAACCAATCTAGAAGAAAAAGAAAACGCACACCTATTTAGACGAGGTGCTGGCTAGTGGAGTATAAAACTTGAAAATTAAAAGAGAGCCGCACACTCTAGGAGCTCAGATGCAATTTATTTTATTTTAATTACCAACGTTTCGACAGCCAAGCTGTCTTCATCAGGGTATAATCACAAACACTGCCGTCTTCATCAGGGTATAATCACAAACACTGCCGTCTTCATCAGGGTATAATCACAAACACTGCCGTCTTCATCAGGGTATAATCACAAACACTGCAGTCTTCATCAGGGTATAATCACAAACACTGCCGTCTTCATCAGGGTATAATCACAAACACTGCCGTCTTCATCAGGGTATAATCACAAACACTGCCGTCTTCATCAGGGTATAATCACAAACACTGCCGTCTTCATCAGGGTATAATCACAAACACTGCCGTCTTCATCAGGGTATAATCACAAACACTGCCGTCTTCATCAGGGTATAATCACAAACACTGCCGTCTTCATCAGGGTATAATCACAAACACTGCCGTCTTCATCAGGGTATAATCACAAACACTGCCGTCTTCATCAGGGTATAATCACAAACACTGCCGTCTTCATCAGGGTATAATCACAAACACTGCCGTCTTCATCAGGGTATAATCACAAACACTGCCGTCTTCATCAGGGTATGATCACAAACACTGCCGTCTTCATCAGGGTATAATCACAAACACTGCCGTCTTCATCAGGGTATAATCACAAACACTGCCGTCTTCATCAGGGTATAATCACAAACACTGCCGTCTTCATCAGGGTATGATCACAAACACTGCCGTCTTCATCAGGGTATGATCACAAACACTGCCGTCTTCATCAGGGTATAATCACAAACACTGCCGTCTTCATCAGGGTATAATCACAAACACCGGCCGTCTTCATCAGGGTATAATCACAAACACTGCCGGCCGTCTTCATCAGGGTATAATCACAAACACTGCCGTCTTCATCAGGGTATAATCACAAACACTGCCGTCTTCATCAGGGTATAATCACAAACACTGGTGTCTTCATCAGGGTATGATCACAAACACTGCCGTCTTCATCAGGGTATAATCACAAACACTGCCGTCTTCATCAGGGTATAATCACAAACACTGCCGTCTTCATCAGGGTATAATCCCAAACACTGCAGTCTTCATCAGGGTATGATCACAAACACTGCCGTCTTCATCAGGGTATAATCACAAACACTGCAGTCTTCATCAGGGTATAATCACAAACACTGCCGTCTTCATCAGGGTATAATCACAAACACTGCCGTCTTCATCAGGGTATAATCACAAACACTGCCGTCTTCATCAGGGTATAATCACAAACACTGCCGTCTTCATCAGGGTATGATCACAAACACCGCCGTCTTCATCAGGGTATAATCACAAACACCGCCGTCTTCATCAGGGTATGATCACAAACACTGCCGTCTTCATCAGGGTATAATCACAAACACCGCCGTCTTCATCAGGGTATGATCACAAACACTGCCGTCTTCATCAGGGTATAATCACAAACACTGCCGTCTTCATCAGGGTATAATCACAAACACCGCCGTCTTCATCAGGGTATGATCACAAACACTGCCGTCTTCATCAGGGTATAATCAAACACCGCTGTCTTCATCAGGGTATAATCAAACACCGCCGTCTTCATCAGGGTATAATCACAAACACTGCCGTCTTCATCAGGGTATAATCAAACACCGCCGTCTTCATCAGGGTATAATCAAACACCGCAGGATGACTCGTTTACGTCGTGTCAATAGACACAGGTGTCTGTGATCACGGCCAGGAGCGGCCTGATATCAGCGGTTAATTATTGCGGTACAAACCAACCTTCATTTGGTTGAGCTTCCATTTAAATAAACATGACAGTAGGAGTTTATTCCCTGTGTGTGTGTCAGGTGTGTGTGTGTGTGTGTGTCAGGTGTGTGTGTGTGTGTATCTTGTGACCCGTAGGGTCCCACTCTACGTCAGAAGTGTGTGTGTGAGGTGTGTGTGTGTGAGGTATACCTTGTGACTCCACCAGGACACAGAGGTCACCAGGTATCGTCCCGTAGGGTCCCACTCTACGTCAGAGGCCATGTAGTGTTCAACCATGTTCATCATGGTGCAGTCAGAGGTGTCCACAAACGCCAGAGCCCCGTTCATACTGGAGGAGAGGACAGGGTTAACACAGGGCCCCGTTCATACTGGAGGAGAGGACAGGGTTAACACAGGGCCCCGTTCATACTGGAGGAGAGGACAGGGTTAACACAGGGCCCCGTTCATACTGGAGGAGAGGACAGGGTTAACACAGGGCCCCGTTCATACTGGAGGAGAGGACAGGGTTAACACAGGGCCCCGTTCATACTGGAGGAGAGAGTTAACACAGGGCCCCGTTCATACTGGAGGAGAGGACAGGGTTAACACAGGGCCCCGTTCATACTGGAGGGAGGACAGGGTTAACACAGGGCCCCGTTCATTCTGGAGGAGAGGACAGGGTTAACACAGGGCCCCGTTCATACTGGAGGAGAGGACAGGGTTAACACAGGGGCCCCGTTCATACTGGAGGAGAGGACAGGGTTAACACAGGGCCCCGTTCATACTGGAGGAGAGGACAGGGTTAACACAGGGGCCCGTTCATACTGGAGGAGAGGACAGGGTTAACACAGGGCCCCGTTCATACTGGAGGAGAGGACAGGGTTAACACAGGGCCCCGTTCATACTGGAGGAGAGGACAGAGTTAACACAGGGCCCGTTCATACTGGAGGAGAGGACAGGGTTAACACAGGGCCCCGTTCATACTGGAGGAGAGGACAGGGTTAACACAGGGCCCCGTTCATACTGGAGGAGAGGACAGGGTTAACACAGGGCCCCGTTCATACTGGAGGAGAGGACAGGGTTAACACAGGGCCCCGTTCATACTGGAGGAGAGGACAGAGTTAACACAGGGCCCGTTCATACTGGAGGAGAGGACAGGGTTAACACAGGGCCCCGTTCATACTGGAGGAGAGGACAGGGTTAACACAGGGCCCCGTTCATACTGGAGGAGAGGACAGGGTTAACACAGGGCCCCGTTCATACTGGAGGAGAGGACAGGGTTAACACAGGGCCCCGTTCATACTGGAGGAGAGGACAGGGTTAACACAGGGCCCCGTTCATACTGGAGGGGAGGACAGGGTTAACACAGGGCCCCGTTCATACATCTGGAGGAGAGGACAGGGTTAACACAGGGCCCCGTTCATACTGGAGGGAGGACAGGGTTAACACAGGGCCCCGTTCATACTGGAGGAGAGGACAGGGTTAACACAGGGCCCCGTTCATACTGGAGGAGAGGACAGGGTTAACACAGGGCCCCGTTCATACTGGAGGAGAGGACAGGGTTAACACAGGGCCCCGTTCATACTGGAGGAGAGGACAGGGTTAACACAGGGCCCGTTCATACTGGAGGAGAGGACAGGGTTAACACAGGGCCCCGTTCATACTGGAGGAGAGGACAGGGTTAACACAGGGCCCCGTTCATACTGGAGGAGAGGACAGGGTTAACACAGGGCCCCGTTCATACTGGAGGAGAGGACAGGGTTAACACAGGGCCCCGTTCATACTGGAGGATAGGACAGGGTTAACACAGGGCCCCGTTCATACTGGAGGAGAGGACAGGGTTAACACAGGGCCCGTTCATACTGGAGGAGAGGACAGGGTTAACACAGGGCCCCGTTCATACTGGAGGAGAGGACAGGGTTAACACAGGGCCCCGTTCATACTGGAGGAGAGGACAGGGTTAACACAGGGCCCCGTTCATACTGGAGGAGAGGACAGGGTTAACACAGGAGGGAGATCTCTGGAGGAGAGGACACACACACACACACACACACACACACAGGTCTTGTACCTCCTGAGTCCAGCCAGCACCATGAACTGTCCCTGAGGACTCCAGAAGATGCTGTTGGCTTGCTGCTTGTCAAACATCTCTGGAGAGAGAAGGGGGAGGAGAGGAGAGAGAGAGGGGGGAGGAGAGGGGGGAGAGAGAGAAGGGGGAAGGAGAGGAGAGAGAGAAGGGGGGAGGGAGAGAGAGAGAGAGGGGGGGGGGAGGGAGGAGAGAGAAGGGGGGGAGGGAGGGAGAGAGAAGGGGGGAGAGGAGAGAGAAGGGGGAGAGGGAGAGAGAGAAGGGGGGGAGAGGGGGAGAGAGAAGGGGGAGAGGAGAGAGAGGGAGAGGAGAGAGAGAGGGGGGGAGGGAGAGAGGGGGAGAGAGAAGAGAAGGGGAGGGGAGAGAGGGGGAGGGGGAGAGGAGAGAGAGAGGAGGGAGAGGGAGAGAGAAGAGAAGGGGAGAGAGGAGAGAGAAGGGGGGGGGAGAGAGGAGAGAAAGAGGAGAGAGAGGGGGAGAGAGAAGAGAAGGGGGAGAGGGGGAGAGGGGGAGAGAAGGGGGGGGAGAGAGGGAGAGAAAGAGGAGAGAGAGGGGGAGAGAGAAGAGAAGGGGGAGAGGAGAGAGATTAGGGGGGGGGGGAGAGGAGAGAGGGGAGAGAAGGGGGGGGGGAGAGGGAGAGGGGAGAGAAGGGGGGAGAGAATGTTACAGTAACAAACTGTTTGCGACATCTGACAACAGTAGAGACGGAACAACGATCCTTACAGACATTACAGAGTCAACGTTTTTAAAGGTTCCTTTCCGTGTGAGATATTTCAGGTAAAGGTTGTACTCACTGATGAGTTCGATCTTCCCGTTGTTCACAGACATTACAGAGTGGTAGAACGAGGCGTTGATTCTGGGCGATTCACCGTGCAGGACGGCGAACTTACTGACATTGGGCTCCCACGACAAACGCTATGATGCTCTCCGCTAGGGGACGACAACACTGGTGTTACTGCACCTGGTGGTGTTACTATACCTGGTGGTGTTACTATACCTAGTGGTGTTACTATACCTAGTGGTGTTACTATACCTAGTGGTGTTACTATACCTACAAACGTATGATGCTCTCCGCTAGGGGACGACAACACTGGTGTTACTGCACCTGGTGGTGTTACTATACCTGGTGGTGTTACTATACCTGGTGGTGTTACTATACCTGGTGGTGTTACTATACCTACAAACGCTATGATGCTCTCCGCTAGGGGACAACAACACTGGTGTTACTGCACCTGGTGGTATTACTATACCTGGTGGTGTTACTGCACCTACAAACGCTATGATGCTCTCCGCTAGGGGACGACAACACTGGTGTTACTATACCTAGTGGTGTTACTACACCTGGTGGTGTTACTACACCTGGTGGTGTTACTACACCTGGTGGTGTTACTACACCTACAAACGCTATGATGCTCTCCGCTAGGGGACGACAACACTGGTGTTACTGCACCTGGTGGTGTTACTACACCTGGTGGTGTTACTATACCTAGTGGTGTTACTATACCTACAAACGCTATGATGCTCTCCGCTAGGGGACGACAACACTGGTGTTACTATACCTAGTGGTGTTACTATACCTACAAACGCTATGATGCTCTCCGCTAGGGGACGACAACACTGGTGTTACTGCACCTGGTGGTGTTACTGCACCTGGTGGTGTTACTGTACCTGGTGGTGTTACTGTACCTGGTGGTGTTACTGTACCTGGTGGTGTTACTATACCTGGTGGTGTTACTGCACCTGGTGGTGTTACTGCACCTGGTGGTGTTACTATACCTGGTGGTGTTACTATACCTACAAACGCTATGATGCTCTCCGCTAGGGGACGACAACACTGGTGTTACTGCACCTGGTGGTGTTACTATACCTGGTGGTGTTACCTAGTGGTGTTGGTGTTACTGTACCTAGTGGTGTCACTGTACTTAGTGGTGTTACTATACCTGGTGGTGTTACTATACCTGGTGGTGTTACTATACCTACAAACGCTATGATGCTCTCCGCTAGGGGACAACAACACTGGTGTTACTGCACCTGGTGGTGTTACTATACCTGGTGGTGTTATCTAGTGGTGTTGGTGTTACTGCACCTGGTGGTATTACTATACCTGGTGGTATTACTATACCTGGTGGTGTTACTGCACCGAGTGATCTTACTGCACCTAGTGGTGTTACCTAGTGGTCCTACCGCACCTAGTGGTCCTACCGCACCTAGTGGTCCTACCGCACCTAGTGGTGATACCTAGTGGGTTTACTATACCTAGTGGTGTTACTGCACCTCGTGGTCTTACCTAGTGGTCTTACTGCACCTAGTGGTCTTACTGCACCTAGTGGTCTTACCTAGTGGTCTTACTGCACCTAGTGGTCTTACTGCACCTAGTGGTCTTACCTAGTGGTCTTACTGCACCTAGTGGTCTTACCTAGTGGTCTTACTGCACCTAGTGGTCTTACTGCACCTCGTGGTGTTACCTAGTGGTCTTACTGCACCTAGTGGTGTTACCTAGTGGTGTTACTGCACCTAGTGGTGTTACCTAGTGGCGTTACCTAGTGGCGTTACCTAGTGGCGTTACCTAGTGGCGTTACCTAGTGGCGTTACCTAGTGGCGTTACCTAGTGGCGTTACCTAGTGGCGTTACCTAGTGGCGTTACCTAGTGGCGTTACCTAGTGGCGTTACCTAGTGGCGTTACCTAGTGGCGTTACCTAGTGGCGTTACCTAGTGGCGTTACCTAGTGGCGTTACCTAGTGGCGTTACCTAGTGGCGTTACCTAGTGGCGTTACCTAGTGGCGTTACCTAGTGGCGTTACCTAGTGGCGTTACCTAGTGGTTTTACTGTACATTATCAGGGGGGTTGTTCTGTCCGTCTTGTCAGAGCGGGGAGGGGTTGTTCAGTCCGTCTTGTCAGAGGGGGGGGTTGTTCAGTCCGTCTTGTCAGAGCGGGGGGGGTTGTTCAGTCCGTCTTGTCAGAGGGGGGGGTTGTTCAGTCCGTCTTGTCAGAGGGGGGGGGTTGTTCAGTCCGTCTTGTCAGAGCGGGGGTGTTGTTCAGTCCGTCTTGTCAGAGCGGGGGGTTGTTCAGTCCGTCTTGTCAGAGCGGGGGGGTTGTTCAGTCCGTCTTGTCAGAGGGGGGGGGTTGTTCAGTCCGTCTTGTCAGAGCGGGGGTGTTGTTCAGTCCGTCTTGTCAGAGCGGGGGGTTGTTCAGTCCGTCTTGTCAGAGCGGGGGTGTTGTTCAGTCCGTCTTGTCAGAGTGGGGGGAGGGGTTGTTCAGTCCGTCTTGTCAGAGCGGGGGGGTTGTTCAGTCCGTCTTGTCAGAGTGGGGGGGTTGTTCAGTCCGTCTTGTCAGAGCGGGGGGTTGTTCAGTCCGTCTTGTCAGAGCGGGGGGTTGTTCAGTCCGTCTTGTCAGAGCGGGGGTGTTGTTCAGTCCGTCTTGTCAGAGCGGGGGGGTTGTTCAGTCCGTCTTGTCAGAGTGGGGGGGGGGGGGTGTTGTTCAGTCCGTCTTGTCAGAGCGGGGGTGTTGTTCAGGGGGGTGTTGTTCTGTCCGTTTGTCAGAGCGGGGGGTTGTTCAGTCCGTCTTGTCAGAGTGGGGGGGGGGGTGTTGTTCAGTCCGTCTTGTCAGAGTGGGGGGTGTTGTTCAGTCCGTCTTGTCAGAGTGGGGGTGTTGTTCAGTCCGTCTTGTCAGAGTGGGGGGGTTGTTCAGTCCGTCTTGTCAGAGGGGGGTTGTTCAGTCCGTCTTGTCAGAGCGGGGGAAGGGGTTGTTCAGTCCGTCTTGTCAGAGGGGGGTGTTGTTCAGTCCGTCTTGTCAGAGCGGGGGTGGGTTGTTCAGTCCGTCTTGTCAGAGGGGGGTTGTTCAGTCCGTCTAGTCAGAGCGGGGGGTTGTTCAGTCCATCTTGTCAGAGGGGGGTGTTGTTCAGTCCGTCTTGTCAGAGGGGGGTTGTTCAGTCCGTCTTGTCAGAGTGGGGGGGTGTTGTTCAGTCCGTCTTGTCAGAGTGGGGGTGTTGTTCAGTCCGTCTTGTCAGAGTGGGGGTGTTGTTCAGTCCGTCTTGTCAGAGTGGGGTGGGTTGTTCAGTCCGTCTTGTCAGAGGGGGGTTGTTCAGTCCGTCTTGTCAGAGCGGGGGTGGGTTGTTCAGTCCGTCTTGTCAGAGGGGGGTTGTTCAGTCCGTCTTGTCAGAGCGGGGGTGTTGTTCAGTCCATCTTGTCAGAGGGGGTGTTGTTCAGTCCGTCTTGTCAGAGCGGGGGGGGTTGTTCAGTCCATCTTGTCAGAGGGGGGGGGTTGTTCAGTCCGTCTTGTCAGAGCGGGGGGGTTGTTCAGTCCGTCTTGTCAGAGCGGGGGGGTTGTTCAGTCCGTCTTGTCAGAGGGGGTGTTGTTCAGTCCGTCTTGTCAGAGCGGGGGGTTGTTCAGTCCGTCTTGTCAGAGGGGGTGTTGTTCAGTCCGTCTTGTCAGAGGTCCGGTCAGAGCGGGGGGGGTTGTTCAGTCCGTCTTGTCAGAGGGGGGTGTTGTTCAGTCCGTCTTGTCAGGGGGGTTGTTCAGTCCGTCTTGTCAGAGCGGGGGTGTTGTTCAGTCCGTCTTGTCAGGGGGGTGTTGTTCAGTCCGTCTTGTCAGGGGGGTGTTGTTCAGTCCGTCTTGTCAGAGGGGGGTTGTTCAGTCCGTCTTGTCAGAGGGGGTGTTGTTCAGTCCGTCTTGTCAGAGGGGGGGGTGTTGTTCAGTCCGTCTTGTCAGAGGGGGGGGTTGTTCTGTCCGTCTAGTCAGGGGGGGTTGTTCAGTCCGTCTTGTCAGGGGGGGTGTTGTTCAGTCCGTCTTGTCAGAGGGGGTGTGTTACCAGTTTTAGATTCCGGGTCTCCCTTCATCTCCACCACGTCAACAGGAACCTGCTTCTCTCTCATCCTGAAGATCTCAAAGTTGGTCACCACACCCTGAGAGGAGGAGAGGAGGAGAGGAGGAGAGAACGAGAGGAGAGGAGGAGAGGAGGAGAGGAGGAGAGGACAGACAGGAGGAGAGGAGGAGAGAACGAGAGGAGAGAACAGAGAGGAGAGACAGGAGGAGAGGAGAGGACAGACAGGAGGAGGAGGAGAGGAGAGGACAGACAGGAGGAGAGGAGGAGAGAACGAGAGGAGAGGACAGACAGGAGGAGAGGAGGAGAGACGAGAGGAGAGGACAGACAGGAGGAGAGGAGGAGAGACAGAGAGGAGGAGAGGACAGACAGGAGGAGAGGAGGAGAGGACGAGAGGAGAGAACAGACAGGAGGAGAGGACGGAGGAGAGGACAGACAGGAGGAGAGGAGGAGAGAACGAGAGGAGAGGACAGACAGGAGGAGAGGAGGAGAGAACGAGAGGAGAGGACAGACAGGAGGAGAGGAGGAGAGAGCGAGAGGAGAGGACAGACAGGAGGAGAGGAGGAGAGAACGAGAGGGGAGAGGAGAGACAGGAGGAGAGGAGGAGAGGACAGACAGGAGGAGAGGAGGAGAGAACGAGAGGAGAGGACAGACAGGAGGAGAGGAGGAGAGAACGAGAGGAGAGGCAGGAGGAGAGGAGGAGAGGACGAGGAGGGAGGAGGACAGACAGGAGGAGAGAACGAGGGGAGAGGACAGACAGGAGGAGAGGAGGAGAGACGAGAGGAGAGGGAGAGAACGAGAGGGAGAGGACAGACAGGAGGAGAGGAGGGAGAGACGAGAGGAGAGGACAGACAGGAGGAGAGGAGGAGAGACGAGAGGAGAGAACAGACAGGAGGAGAGGAGGAGAGGACGAGAGGGAGAGGACAGACAGGAGGAGAGACAGAGAGGAGAGGCAGGAGGAGAGGACAGACAGGAGGAGAGGACAGACAGGAGGAGAGGAGGAGAGGAGGAGAGAACGAGAGGAGAGGACAGACAGGAGGAGAGGAGGAGAGAACGAGAGGAGAGAACAGACAGGAGGAGAGGAGGAGAGGAGAGGACAGACAGGAGGAGAGGAGGAGAGACGAGAGGAGAGGACAGACAGGAGGAGAGGAGGAGAGACGAGAGGAGAGGACAGACAGGAGGAGAGGAGGAGAGGACGAGAGGAGAGGACAGACAGGAGGAGAGGAGGAGAGAGCGAGAGGAGAGAACAGACAGGAGGAGAGGAGAGAGGACGAGAGGAGAGGACAGACAGGAGGAGAGGAGGAGAGACGAGAGGAGAGGACAGACAGGAGGAGAGGAGGGAGAGCGAGAGGAGAGGACAGACAGGAGGAGAGGAGGAGAGAACGAGAGGAGAGGACAGACAGGAGGAGAGGAGGAGAGAACGAGAGGAGAGAACAGACAGGAGGAGAGGAGGAGAGAACGAGAGGAGAGGACAGACAGGAGGAGAGAACGAGAGGAGGAGAGAAGGCAGGAGGAGAGGAGAGACAGGAGGAGAGGACAGACAGGAGGAGAGGAGGAGAGAACGAGAGGAGAGGACAGACAGGAGGAGAGGAGGAGAGAACGAGAGGAGAGAACAGACAGGAGGAGAGGAGGAGAGGAGAGGACAGACAGGAGGAGAGGAGGAGTCTCCGAGAGGAGAGGACAGACAGGAGGAGAGGAGGAGAGAACGAGAGGAGAGGACAGACAGGAGGAGAGGAGGAGAGAACGAGAGGAGAGGACAGACAGGAGGAGAGGAGGAGAGAACGAGAGGAGAGAACAGACAGGAGGAGAGAACGAGAGGAGAGGACAGACAGGAGGAGAGAACGAGAGGAGAGGAGGAGGAGAGGACAGACAGGAGGAGAGGACAGACAGGAGGAGAGGAGGAGAGGAGGGAGAGAACGAGAGGAGAGGACAGACAGGAGGAGAGGAGGAGTCTCGAGAGGAGAGAACAGACAGGAGGAGAGGGAGGAGAGGACAGACAGGAGGAGAGGAGGAGAGAACGAGAGGAGAGGACAGACAGGAGGAGAGGAGGAGAGAACGAGAGGAGAGGACAGACAGGAGGAGAGGAGGAGAGAACGAGAGGAGAGGACAGACAGGAGGAGAGGAGGAGAGAACGAGAGGAGGAGAGGAGAGACAGGAGGAGAGGAGGAGAGGACAGACAGGAGGAGAGGAGGAGAGGACAGAGGAGAGACAGACAGGAGGAGAGGACGAGAGGAGAGGACAGACAGGAGGAGAGGAGGAGAGAACGAGAGGAGAGGACAGACAGGAGGAGAGGAGGAGAGAACGAGAGGAGAGGACAGACAGGAGGAGAGGAGGAGAGAACGAGAGGAGAGACAGGAGGAGAGGAGGAGAGGACGAGAGGAGAGGACAGACAGGAGGAGAGACCGAGGGGAGAGGACAGACAGGAGGAGAGGAGGTCCAGACACGAGAGGAGAGGAGGAGAGAACGAGAGGAGAGGACAGACAGGAGGAGAGGAGGAGAGTCCGAGAGGAGAGGACAGACAGGAGGAGAGGAGAGAACGAGAGGAGAGAACAGACAGTTCCTTTAGGAGAGGAGGAGAGGAGGAGAGGACAGACAGGAGGAGAGGACAGACAGGAGGAGAGAGACGAGAGGAGAGGCAGGAGAGACACAGAGGGAGGAGGACAGACAGAGGAGGACAGGAGGAGAGAGGAGAGAACGAGGGGAGAGGACAGACAGGAGGAGAGGAGGAGAGAACGGGGAGAGGACAGACAGGAGGAGAGGAGGAGAGAACGAGAGGGAGAGCCTGGGAGACCGGAGGAGACGACAGACAGGAGGAGAGGAGGAGAGAACGAGAGGAGAGAACAGACAGGAGGAGGAGGAGAAGACGAGAGGAGAGGACAGACAGGAGGAGAGAAGGAGAGAACGAGAGGAGAGGAGGAGAGAACGAGAGGAGAGGCAGGAGGAGAGGAGGAGAGGACGAGAGGAGAGGACAGACAGGAGGAGGAGAGAACGAGGGGAAAGGACAGACAGGAGGAGAGGAGGAGAGTCTCCGAGAGGAGAGGAGGAGAGAACGAGAGGAGAGGACAGACAGGAGGAGAGGAGGAGAGAACGAGAGGAGAGGACAGACAGGAGGAGAGGAGGAGAGTCCCGAGAGGGGAGAGAACAGACAGGAGGAGAGGACGAGGAGAGGACAGACAGGAGGAGAGGACAGACAGGAGGAGAGGAGGAGAGAACAGACAGGAGGAGAGGAGGAGAGAACGAGAGGAGAGGACAGACAGGAGGAGAGGAGGAGAAGTCCCGAGAGGAGAGAACAGACAGGAGGAGACGAGGAGAGAAGAGGACAGACAGGAGAGGACAGACAGGAGAGGACAAGAGGAGAGGACAAGAGGAGAGGACAGACAGGAGAGAGAATGATGGAGGAGATGACAGAGGAGGAGAGGGGGAACGATAGAGGAGAGGACAATGAGAGAATGACAGAGGATGAGGACAGAGAGAGAAAGGAGGACTTGTAAATGAGGTTTAAACATCAAAGCAGTCACATTTACCCTCCCTCTGTTCTCATCCCCCCTTCACTAACCTGAGTTCCTTTAGGTGTCCGGTCCACCTTGACACAGAGGTCGTCTCCCTGTCTCTGTTCTCCTCCCCCCTTCACTAACCTGAGTTCCTTTAGGTGTCCGGTCCACCTTGACACAGAGGTCGTCTCCCTGTCTCTGTTCTCCTCCCCCCTTCACTAACCTGAGTTCCTTTAGGTGTCCGGTCCACCTTGACACAGAGGTAGTCTCCCTGTCTCTGTTCTCCTCCCCCCTTCACTAACCTGAGTTCCTTTAGGTGTCCGGTCCACCTTGACACAGAGGTAGTCTCCCTGTCTCTGTTCTCCTCCCCCCTTCACTAACCTGGGTTCCTTTAGGTGTCCGGTCCACCTTGACACAGAGGTAGTCTCCCTGTCTCTGTTCTCCTCCCCCCTTCACTAACCTGAGTTCCTTTAGGTGTCCGGTCCACCTTGACACAGAGGTAGTCTCCCTGTCTCTGCCAGTGAAGTTTACAGTCCACCACGTTGAAGAGGTTCCTAACTCTGATCTCCTGCCTGGAGGGAAGCTGCATCAGAGTCACTCTGGCTGGGATGTCTTTGTCCTCGGGGACCCAGAACGCTATGATGTTATCGCCTGGGGACCAGGAGAAGTCCCTGCAGAGGGGAGGAGGGGGATTAATTATATACACACACACACACACCGCTATGATGTCATCACCTGGGGACCAGGAGAAGTCCCTGCAGAGGGGAGGGGGATTAATACACACACCGCTATGATGTCATCACCTGGGGACCAGGAGAAGTCCCTGCAGAGGGGAGGAGGGGATTAATACACACACCGCTATGATGTCATCGCCTGGGGACCAGGAGAAGTCCCTGCAGAGGGGAGGAGGGGATTAATACACACACCGCTATGATGTCATCACCTGGGGACCAGGAGAAGTCCCTGCAGAGGGGAGGGGGGGGATTAATACACACACCGCTATGATGTCATCACCTGGGGACCAGGAGAAGTCCCTGCAGAGGGGAGGAGGGGATTAATACACACACCGCTATGATGTCATCACCTGGGGACAAGGAGAAGTCCCTGCAGAGGGGAGGAGGGGATTAATATATATATACACACACACCGCTATGATGTCATCACCTGAGGACCAGGAGAAGTCCCTGCAGAGGGGAGGAGGGGATTAATACACACACCGCTATGATGTCATCACCTGGGGACAAGGAGAAGTCCCTGCAGAGGGGAGGTGGGGATTAATACACACACCGCTATGATGTCATCACCTGGGGACAAGGAGAAGTCCCTGCAGAGGGGAGGAGGGGATTAATATATATATACACACACACCGCTATGATGTCATCACCTGGGGACCAGGAGAAGTCCCTGCAGAGGGGAGGAGGGGATTAATATATATATACACACACACCGCTATGATGTCATCACCTGGGGACCAGGAGAGGTCCCTGCAGAGGGGAGGGGGGATTAATATATATACACACACACCGCTATGATGTCATCACCTGGGGACCAGGAGAAGTCCCTGCAGAGGGGAGGAGGGGGATTAACATATATAACTAGTCTCTGTCTGACAGGTGGTGTTCCTCTAACTAGTCTCTGTCTGACAGGTGGTGTTCCTCTAACTAGTCTCTGTCTGACAGGTGGTGTTCCTCTAACTAGTCTCTGACAGGTGGTGTTCCTCTAACTAGTCTCTGTCTGACAGGTGGTGTTCCTCTAACTAGTCTCTGTCTGACAGGTGGTGTTCCTCTAACTAGTCTCTGTCTGACAGGTGGTGTTCCTCTAACTAGTCTCTGTCTGACAGGTGGTGTTCCTCTAACTAGTCTCTGTCTGACAGGTGGTGTTCCTCTAACTAGTCTCTGTCTGACAGGTGGTGTTCCTCTAACTAGTCTCTGTCTGACAGGTGGTGTTCCTCTAACTAGTCTCTGTCTGACAGGTGGTGTTCCTCTAACTAGTCTCTGTCTGACTAGATAACAGATTGAACTGATGAAGGTCAACACCCCCAGGATAAAGACTGACTAGATAACAGATTGAACTGATGAAGGTCAACACCCCCAGGATAAAGACTGACTAGATAACAGATTGAACTGATGAAGGTCAACACCCCCAGGATAAAGACTGACTAGATAACAGATTGAACTGATGAAGGTCAACACCCCCAGGATAAAGACTGACTAGATAACAGATTGAACTGATGAAGGTCAACACCCCCAGGATAAAGACTGACTAGATAACAGATTGAACTGATGAAGGTCAACACCCCCAGGATAAAGACTGACTAGATAACAGATTGAACTGATGAAGGTCAACACCCCCAGGATAAAGACTGACTAGATAACAGACTGAACTGATGAAGGTCAACACCCCCAGGATAAAGACTGACTAGATAACAGACTGAACTGATGAAGGTCAACACCCCCAGGATAAAGACTGACTAGATAACAGACTGAACTGATGAAGGTCAACACCCCCAGGATAAAGACTGACTAGATAACAGACTGAACTAACTGATGAAGGTCAACACCCCCAGGATAAAGACTGACTAGATAACAGATTGAACTGATGAAGGTCAACACCCCCAGAATAAAGACTGACTAGATAACAGACTGAACTGATGAAGGTCAACACCCCCAGGATAAAGACTGACTAGATAACAGACTGAACTAACTGATGAAGGTCAACACCCCCAGGATAAAGACTGACTAGATAACAGATTGAACTGATGAAGGTCAACACCCCCAGGATAAAGACTGACTAGATAACAGACTGAACTGATGAAGGTCAACACCCCAGGATAAAGACTGACTAGATAACAGACTGAACTGATGAAGGTCAACACCCCCATGATAAAGACTGACTAGATAACAGACTGAACTGATGAAGGTCAACACCCCCAGGATAAAGACTGACTAGATAACAGACTGAACTGTTGAAGGTCAACACCCCCAGGATAAAGACTGACTAGATAACAGACTGAACTAACTGATGAAGGTCAACACCCCCAGGATAAAGACTGACTAGATAACAGACTGAACTGTTGAAGGTCAACACCCCCAGGATAAAGACTGACTAGATAACAGACTGAACTGATGAAGGTCAACACCCCCAGGATAAAGACTGACTAGATAACAGACTGAACTGATGAAGGTCAACACCCCCAGGATAAAGACTGACTAGATAACAGATTGAACTGATGAAGGTCAACACCCCCAGGATAAAGACTGACTAGATAACAGATTGAACTGATGAAGGTCAACACCCCCAGGATAAAGACTGACTAGATAACAGACTGAACTAACTGATGAAGGTCAACACCCCAGGATAAAGACTGACTAGATAACAGATTGAACTAACTGATGAAGGTCAACACCCCCAGGATAAAGACTGACTAGATAACAGATTGAACTGATGAAGGTCAACACCCCCAGGATAAAGACTGACTAGATAACAGATTGAACTGATGAAGGTCAACACCCCCAGGATAAAGACTGACTAGATAACAGACTGAACTGATGAAGGTCAACACACCCAGGATAAAGACTGACTAGATAACAGATTGAACTGATGAAGGGTCAACACCCCCAGGATAAAGACTGACTAGATAACAGACTGAACTGATGAAGGGTCAACACCCCCAGGATAAAGACTGACTAGATAACAGACTGAACTGATGAAGGTCAACACCCCCAGGATAAAGACTGACTAGATAACAGATTGAACTGATGAAGGTCAACACCCCCAGGATAAAGACTGACTAGATAACAGATTGAAATGATGAAGGTCAACACCCCCAGGATAAAGACTGACTAGATAACAGATTGAACTGATGAAGGTCAACACCCCCAGGATAAAGACTGACTAGATAACAGATTGAACTGATGAAGGTCAACACCCCCAGGATAAAGACTGACTAGATAACAGATTGAACTGATGAAGGTCAACACCCCCAGGATAAAGACTGACTAGATAACAGATTGAACTGATGAAGGTCAACACCCCCAGGATAAAGACTGACTAGATAACAGATTGAACTGATGAAGGTCAACACCCCCAGGATAAAGACTGACTAGATAACAGACTGAACTGATGAAGGTCAACACCCCCAGGATAAAGACTGACTAGATAACAGACTGAACTAACTGATGAAGGTCAACACCCCCAGGATAAAGACTGACTAGATAACAGACTGAACTAACTGATGAAGGTCAACACCCCCAGGATAAAGACTGACTAGATAACAGATTGAACTGATGAAGGTCAACACCCCCAGGATAAAGACTGACTAGATAACAGATTGAACTGATTAGGGTCAACACCCCCAGGATAAAGACTTACTTGATGCCACTGATCTTCAGACTCTTCTTATCCAACAGGCCCATGGACTACGACAGGAGAAAACAGGATGTGGTTCAGTACGGACACACCAGTCTGTTACACAGACACACTCAGAGTCAAACTGGTCAATCTAACTGAACTGGGGTCATAGAGGGGGGGGTTCAAAGACGCTCAGTGTGGGGACTTACTGGGGTCTCTTAGATGCTCAGTGTGGGGACTTACTGGGGGAGGGGGGTCATAGATGCTCAGTGTGGGGACTTACTGGGGGAGGGGGGTCATAGATGCTCAGTGTGGGGACTTACTGGGGAGGGGGTCATAGATGCTCAGTGTGGGGACTTACTGATGGGGGTCATAGATGCTCAGCGTGGGGACTTACTGGGGTCTCTTAGATGCTCAGTGTGGGGACTTACTGGGGAGGGGGTCATAGACGCTCAGTGTGGGGACTGACTGGGGGGAGGGGGGTCATAGATGCTCAGTGTGGGGACTTACTGGGGGAGGGGGTCATAGATGCTCAGTGTGGACTGACTGGGGGAGGGGGGTCATAGATGCTCAGTGTGGGGACTTACTGGGGAGGGGGGTCATAGATGCTCAGCGTGGGGACTGACTGGGGGGAGGGGGTCATAGATGCTCAGTGTGGGGACTGACTGGGGTCATAGATGCTCAGTGTGGGGACTGACTGGGGTCATAGATGCTCAGTGTGGGGACTGACTGGGGTCATAGATGCTCAGTGTGGGGACTGACTGGGGTCATAGATGCTCAGCGTGGGGACTGACTGGGGGGAGGGGGTCATAGATGCTCAGTGTGGGGACTGACTGGGGTCATAGATGCTCAGTGTGGGGACTGACTGGGGTCGTAGATGCTCAGTGTGGGGACTGACTGGGGTCGTAGATGCTCAGTGTGGGGACTGACTGGGGTCATAGATGCTCAGTGTGGGGACTGACTGGGGTCTCATAGATGCTCAGTGTGGGGACTGACTGGGGTCATAGATGCTCAGTGTGGGGACTGACTGGGGTCGTAGATGCTCAGTGTGGGGACTGACTGGGGTCATAGAGGCTCAGTGTGGGGACTGACTGGGGTCATAGATGCTCAGTGTGGGGACTGACTGGGGTCATAGATGCTCAGTGTGGGGACTGACTGGGGTCGTAGATGCTCAGTGTGGGGACTGACTGGGGTCGTAGATGCTCAGTGTGGGGACTGACTGGGGTCGTAGATGCTCAGTGTGGGGACTGACTGGGGTCGTAGATGCTCAGTGTGGGGACTGACTGGGGTCGTAGATGCTCAGTGTGGGGACTGACTGGGGTCATAGATGCTCAGTGTGGGGACTGACTGGGGGGGTCATAGATGCTCAGTGTGGGGACTGACTGGGGTCGTAGATGCTCAGTGTGGGGACTGACTGGGGTCATAGATGCTCAGTGTGGGGACTGACTGGGGTCATAGATGCTCAGTGTGGGGACTGACTGGGGTCTTAGATGCTCAGTGTGGGGACTGACTGGGGTCATAGATGCTCAGTGTGGGGACTGACTGGGGTCGTAGATGCTCAGTGTGGGGACTGACTGGGGTCTCATAGATGCTCAGCGTGGGGACTGACTGGGGTCTCATAGATGCTCAGTGTGGGGACTGACTGGGGTCTCATAGACGCTCAGTGTGGGGACTGACTGGGGTCATAGACGCTCAGTGTGGGGACTGACTAGGGTCATAGATGCTCAGTATGGGGACTGACTGGGGTCATAGATGCTCAGTGTGGGGACTGACTGGGGTCATAGATGCTCAGTGTGGGGACTGACTGGGGTCATAGATGCTCAGTGGGGACTTACTGGGGTCTCATAGATGCTCAGTGTGGGGACTGACTGGGGTCATAGATGCTCAGTGTGGGGACTGACTGGGGTCATAGATGCTCAGCGTGGGGACTGACTGGGGTCTCATAGATGCTCAGCGTGGGGACTTACTGGGGTCTCATAGATGCTCAGTGTGGGGACTGACTGGGGTCTCATAGATGCTCAGTGTGGGGACTGACTGGGGTCTCATAGATGCTCAGTGTGGGGACTGACTGGGGTCATAGATGCTCAGTGTGGGGACTGACTGGGGTCATAGATGCTCAGTGTGGGGACTTACTGGGGTCTCATAGATGCTCAGTGTGGGGACTGACTGGGGTCATAGATGCTCAGTGTGGGGACTGACTGGGGTCATAGATGCTCAGTGTGGGGACTGACTGGGGTCTCATAGATGCTCAGCGTGGGGACTTACTGGGGTCTCATAGATGCTCAGTGTGGGGACTGACTGGGGTCTCATAGATGCTCAGTGTGGGGACTTACTGGGGTCTCAGATGCTCAGTGTGGGGACTGACTGGGGTCTCATAGATGCTCAGTGTGGGGACTTACTGGGGTCTCAGATGCTCAGTGTGGGGACTGACTGAGGGGGAGGGGGTCATAGATGCTCAGTGTGGGGACTGACTGGGGTCGCAGATGCTCAGTGTGGGGACTGACTGGGGTCTCATAGATGCTCAGTGTGGGGACTTACTGGGGTCTCATAGATGCTCAGTGTGGGGACTGACTGGGGTCTCAGATGCTCAGTGTGGGGACTGACTGGGGTCATAGATGCTCAGTGTGGGGACTTACTGGGGTCTCAGATGCTCAGTGTGGGGACTTACTGGGGTCATAGATGCTCAGTGTGGGGACTTACTGGGGTCGTAGATGCTCAGTGTGGGGACTTACTGGGGTCTCATAGATGCTCAGTGTGGAGACTGACTGGGGTCATAGATGCTCAGTGTGGGGACTGACTGGGGTCATAGATGCTCAGTGTGGGGACTGACTGGGGTCTCAGACGCTCAGTGTGGGGACTGACTGGGGTCATAGATGCTCAGTGTGGGGACTGACTGGGGTCTCATAGACGCTCAGTGTGGGGACTTACTGGGGTCTCAGATGCTCAGTGTGGGGACTTACTGGGGTCTCATAGATGCTCAGTGTGGGGACTTACTGGGGTCTCAGATGCTCAGTGTGGGGACTGACTGAGGGGGGTCATAGATGCTCAGCGTGGGGACTTACTGGGGTCTCATAGATGCTCAGTGTGGGGACTGACTGGGTCTCGTAGACGCTCAGTGTGGGGACTGACTGGGGTCATAGATGCTCAGTGTGGGGACTGACTGGGGTCATAGATGCTCAGTGTGGGGACTGACTGGGGTCATAGAGGCTCAGTGTGGGGACTGACTGGGGTCTCATAGATGCTCAGTGTGGGGACTGACTGGGGTCTCATAGATGCTCAGTGTGGGGACTGACTGGGGTCTCATAGATGCTCAGTGTGGGGACTGACTGGGGTCTCATAGATGCTCAGTGTGGAGACTGACTGGGGTCATAGATGCTCAGTGTGGGGACTGACTGGGGACAGATGCTCAGTGTGGGGACAAGACTGGGGTCTCAAGATGCTCAGTGTGGGGACTGACTGGGGTCTCATAGATGCTCAGTGTGGGGACTGACTGGGGAGTAGATGCTCAGTGTGGGGACTGACTGGGGTCATAGATGCTCAGTGTGGGGACTGACTGGGGTCATAGAGGCTCAGTGTGGGGACTGACTGGGGTCTCATAGATGCTCAGTGTGGAGACTGACTGGGGTCATAGATGCTCAGTGTGGGGACTGACTGGGGTCGTAGATGCTCAGTGTGGGGACTGACTGGGGTCATAGATGCTCAGTGTGGGGACTGACTGGGGTCATAGATGCTCAGTGTGGGGACTGACTGGGGTCATAGATGCTCAGTGTGGGGACTGACTGGGGTCATAGATGCTCAGTGTGGGGACTGACTGGGGTCTCATAGATGCTCAGCGTGGGGACTGACTGGGGTCATAGATGCTCAGTGTGGGGACTGACTGGGGTCGTAGACGCTCAGTGTGGGGACTTACTGGGGTCTCGTAGATGCTCAGTGTGTCCTGGGTCATCCTGGCAAAGAACTTCCCATCGTGACTCCACCTGGAGAAACAGACACACGTTAGAACACTGCAGTTAGGGGAGAGAACCAAGACAGTTAGGGGAGAGAACCAAGACAGTTAGGGAGAGAACCAAGACGGACCGCTGTAGTTACACCTGCATTGCTTGCTGTTTGGGGGTTTAGGCTGGGTTTCTGTACAGCACTTTGAGATATCAGCTGATGTACAAAGGGCTATATAAATACATTTGATTTGTAGTTAGGGGAGAGACCAAGACAGACTGCTGTAGTTAGGGAGAAAACCAAGACAGACCGCTGCAGTTGAGAGAGAACCAAGACAGAAAGCAAGAGAAACAAGTTCTGCTACAGTTCTTGGCTACTAGAAGATGTAGAGACATGAAAACAGATAGAGACATGAAAACAGAGAGGTGGGTAGTCAGGCCTAACTAGAAGATGTAGAGACATGAAAACAGAGAGGTGGGTAGTCAGGCCTAACTAGAAGATGTAGAGACATGAAAACAGAGAGGTGTGTCACCGGGCCTAACTAGAAGATGTAGAGACATGAAAACAGAGAGGTGTGTCGTCGGGCCTTACTTGAAGATGGGCCAGTGGGCGGAGCTCTCACAGTGGAAGCCTCTCTTCTTCTGGCCAGTCAGAATGTCCCAGATGATGATGGCCTGGGGGTCCTCCTTAGTGTCCATCAGGGGACTGAACGTCACCACGTACCTGCCAAGCATTATAAAACACCTTTATGTGTAGCTTCATAAGGATTCATACAGATGACATAGACCGGTTATAAACACCCTGTACATGGTGAGCCTCGTGTAACTGCCAAAATGAAAGGAAACACTTGAGTCAACGAGGGGGATACAAAGTATAATGAAAGCAGGGGCTTCCACACAGGTGTGGTTCCTGAGGTAATTAAGCAATTAACATCCCATCATGCTTAGGGTCATGTATAAAAATGCCCAGTTGACCGTTATCTTGGCTAGCATGGCTAGAAGAAGAGATCTCAGAGACTTTGAAAGAGGGCTCTGAAAGGAGCACAGGGGTTTTAAAGGGGGTGTGAGTCTCAGTCACTGGATCCCAAATTAACACTTCTGGGAGATTCTGAAGAGGCGCCCGAGACAGCGGTTTTCACACCACCCCGTCAACGAAACACCAAATTAAGGATTTTATCGTGGAAGAACGGTTTCACATTGTCACGGATCCCTCCGGGACTTTCATTACGCACACCCGGTCCCTATTCCCAGTGATTAGACACACCAGGCCCCTATTCCCAGTGATTAGACACACCCGGTCCCTATTCCCAGTGATTAGACACACCCGGTCCCTATTCCCAGTGATTAGACACACCTGGTCCCTATTCCCAGTGATTAGACACGCCTGGCCCCTAATCCCAGTGATTAGACACACCCGGTCCCTATTCCCAGTGATTAGACACACCAGGTCCCTATTCCCAGTGATTAGACACACCAGGTCCCTATTCCCAGTGATTAGTCCCACCCGGTCCCTATTCCCAGTGATTAGGCGCCCCTATTCCCAGTGATTAGACACACCCGGTCCCTATTCCCAGTGATTAGGCGCCCCTATTCCCAGTGATTAGGGTCCCTATTCCCAGTGATTAGTCACACCCAGTCCCTATTCCCAGTGATTAGGCGCCCCTATTCCCAGTGATTAGACACACCCGGTCCCTATTCCCAGTGATTAGACACACCCGGTCCCTATTCCCAGTAATTAGACACACCCGGTCCCTACTCCCAGTGATTAGACACACCCGGTCCCTATTCCCAGTGATTAGACACACCCGGTCCCTATTCCCAGTGATTAGACCACCAGGTCCCTATTCCCAGTGATTAGTCCCACCCGGCCCCTATTCCCAGTGATTAGTCCCACCCGGTCCCTATTCCCAGTGATTAGGCGTCCCTATTCCCAGTGATTAGGCGCCCCTATTCCCAGTGATTAGGCGTCCCTATTCCCAGTGATTAGGTCCCCTATTCCCAGTGATTAGGCACCCCCTATTCCCAGTGATTAGTCACACCCAGTCCCTATTCCCAGTGATTAGCGCCCCTATTCCCAGTGATTAGTCACACCCAGTCCCTATTCCCAGTGATTAGGCACCCCTATTCCCAGTGATTAGACACACCCGGTCCCTATTCCCAGTGATTAGACACACCAGGCCCCTATTCCCAGTGATTAGGCGTCCCTATTCCCAGTGATTAGACACACCTGGTCCCTATTCCCAGTGATTAGACACACCAGGCCCCTATTCCCAGTGATTAGACACACCAGGCCCCTATTCCCAGTGATTAGGCGCCCCTATTCCCAGTGATTAGACACACCCGGTCCCTATTCCCAGTGATTAGTAATTGCGTGCCCTTGGTTTACCATTGTCCTGTCGATATATTGTTACAATGTCCGTTGGTGCGTGTGAGTACCTGTGCTGTCGGTTTTGGGCTTTCGTGCCATTGTGCAGATGATTACGGGTCTCGTCCCGTGTGTTAGTCATTGTGCGCTTGTGTTATTTATTCGAGGTACTCCTCTCTCTTTTCGTTTTGGGGTTTGAACCCTGTGTTGTATACGTGCTTGTTTGGTCTTTGTCCCCGTGCCTGTACATAATAACAACATTACGTATTACTGCACCTGTCTCCCGATCCCTTACGCCAGCGTGACACACCCCTCCGATAGAGTTCCAGAAACGTATAGAATCTACGCCGACGAGCATCGAAGCTGTTCTGGCTGGTGGTGCAACACCCTATTAAGACACTTTGTTGGGGTTTCCTTTATTCTGGCAGTTACCTGTAGCTACCAAGCATTATAGCCCCTTTATGTAGCTTCACACGGCTTCATACCGCCGACAGAGCTACACTAGGGCATGGCGGTGTCCACGGTGTCCATCAGGGGACTGGACGTCACGGCGACATCCCTATGAAGCGTTATAACACCTTAAAAGGCTTAATAAGACTACATAGAGTTACATTATGGCCTGAAGGTCCTCAGTTACTATCAGGGAATTAGGCATTATAACAACGTAATGTAGCTTCATTGTTATTTTACCTTTATTTAACTGGGCAAGTCAGTTAAGAACAAATTCTTATTTTCAATGACGGCCTAGGAACAGTGGGTTAACTGCCTGTTCAGGGGCAGAACGACAGATTTTACCTTGTCGACTGGGATTCGATCCAGCAACCTTTCAGTTACTAGTCCAACGCTCTAACCACTAGGCTACCTGCCCCCCTCCAACCACTAGGCTACCCCCCTCTAACCACTAGGCTACCTGCCCCCCCCCCCCTCTAACCACTAGGCTACCTGCCCCCTACCTCCTCTAACCACTAGGCTACCTGCCCCCCCTCTAACCACTAGGCTACCTGCCCCCCCCTCTAACCACTAGGCTACCTGCCCCCCCTCTAACCACTAGGCTACCTGCCCCCCCTCTAACCACTAGGCTACCTGCCCCCCCCCTCTAACCACTAGGCTACCTGCCCCCCCCCCTAACCACTAGGCTACCTGCCCCCCCCTCCTCTAACCACTAGGCTACCTGCCCCCCTAACCCCCCCCCCCCTAACCACTAGGCTACCTGCCCCCTCCTCTAACCACTAGGCTACCTGCCCCCCCCTAACCACTAGGCTACCTGCCCCCCCTCTAACCACTAGGCTACCTGCCCCCCCCCCCAACCACTAGGCTACCTGCCCCCCCTCTAACCACTAGGCTACCTGCCCCCCCTCTAACCACTAGGCTACCTGCCCCCCCTCTAACCACTAGGCTACCGCCACCCCCTCTAACCACTAGGCTACCTGCCACCCCCCTCTAACCACTAGGCTACCTGCCCCCCTCTAACCACTAGGCTACCTGCCCCCCCTCTAACCACTAGGCCCCCCCCTAACCACTAGGCTACCTGCCCCCCTCCTCTAACCACTAGGCTACCTGCTACCCCCCCCCCCTAACCACTAGGCTACCTGCCCCCCCCTCCTCTAACCACTAGGCTACCTGCCCCCCCCTAACCACTAGGCTACCTGCCCCCTCTAACCCCCCTCCTCTAACCACTAGGCTACCTGCCCCCCCCCCCCAACCACTAGGCTACCTGCCCCCCTCCTCTAACCACTAGGCTACCTGCCCCCCCCTCTAACCACTAGGCTACCTGCCCCCCCCCTCTAACCACTAGGCTACCGCCCCCCCTCTAACCACTAGGCTACCTGCCTCCCCCCCCCTCTAACCACTAGGCTACCTGCCCCCCCTCTAACCACTAGGCTACCTGCCCCCCCCTAACCACTAGGCTACCTGCCCCCCCCTCCTCTAACCACTAGGCTACCTGCCCCCCCCCCCAACCACTAGGCTACCTGCCCCCCCCAACCACTAGGCTACCTGCCCCCCCCTCTAACCACTAGGCTACCTGCCCCCCCCCCCCCCCCAACCACTAGGCTACCTGCCCCCCCCCTCTAACCACTAGGCTACCTGCCCCCCCCTCTAACCACTAGGCTACCTGCCCCCTCCTCTAACCACTAGGCTACCTGCCCCTCCCCTCTAACCACTAGGCTGCCTGCCCCCCCTCTAACCACTAGGCTACCTGCCCCCCCCCCCCCCAACCACTAGGCTACCTGCCCCCCCCCTCTAACCACTAGGCTACCTGCCCCCCCTCTAACCACTAGGCTACCTGCCGCCCCACAAGGCTCCATAGATGTGATATGGACAGGCATGGATTATCCATCAGCGATTGGTTACCTCTCGCAGGGGGAGAAGTCGATCAGAGACACTCCCTGGTGGCTGAAACGCTGGATCTGCTTGAACTTCTCTCCGCCCCACAATGCAATGCCTCGCTGGTGGAACGTGGCCAGGTAGGTTCCCTTGGGAGACCAGCGCACATAGGTCTCTGTCCAGCGCTACAGGGACACAACACACAGCCTCCGGATTCATCAATATACACTACGGCAGACATTTTGTTGACACAATCAACCCGTCTACTTTTAAAGATCAAAGCCGTCAAAAGTATTCCAGTAGATGTAGAATGCTCGGTGCAAAAAAAAAAAAAACAACAACAAAATTCTGATTGGTTGAACCATCATCTCACTGCGCCGTCGTGATTGGTCAAACGGTTGACTCACCGCCCTCTCCTCGGAGACGATCGGATCCTTGGCGTCGTTGTTGAAGATGGCGGTCCTCTCTCCTGATTCGTAGATGACGCTGTACTGGTCACGACAGTCAGGGTCCTCCATCCAGTGACGCATGTTACCCTGGCAACACAAACAGGAAGTGACCGTTAGTAATGACCTGCCCCCCCCCCTCTCTGAACGTGTGGTTGAAGTGACAGTGTGTAACACTCACAAAGTCCTTGAAGGGCTGCTTCTCAGGAGTCTCCCACTCGTCGCTGATGCTCATGTACCTGGAACACAAACAGCCCCCCATCTACAGCAGGCAGTTCTATATCGCGTATATCTATTGGCAAACATTTCTGCCGTGTTGACGTTGTGCCTAGATGCCCCCGGACACCCCGTATAACAGCTGGAATGATGCCCCCGGACACCCCATATAACAGCTGGAATGATGCTCCCGGACACCCCATATAACAGCTGGAATGGTGCTCCCGGACACCCCATATAACAGCTGGAATGATGCCCCCAGACACCCCATATAACAGCTGGAATGATGCCCCAGACACCCCATATAACAGCTGGAATGATGCCCCCGGGAATGATGAACACCCCATATAACAGCTGGAACGATGCTCCCGGACACCCCATATAACAGCTGGAATGATGCCCCCGGACACCCCATATAACAGCTGGAATGATGCCCCCGGACAGCCCATATAACAGCTGGAATGATGCCCCCGGACACCCCATATAACAGCTGGAATGATGCCCCCAGACACCCCATATAACAGCTGGAATGATGCCCCTGAACACCCCATTTAACAGCTGGAATGATGTCCCTGAACACCCCATATAACAGCTGGACACCCTGTGTTTGTGTGTGGTGTTTTCGTACTTGTCGAAGTCGGTGAACACATTGACTCTGAAGGTGTGCTGCTTGTCCAGCTTGTAGCCGTCAGCGTTCTTCACTGCCTCCAGAGCCTGAGTGGGAGCCCCATACTCCAGGAAGATGTACCTACAGAGATCAAACAATAAAACAAAGACTAAGCTCTTTGGTCCTTTAAAAACCTACTTTGCGTAAAATATTGTGCTATAGCTTGGAAAATAAACACACGTGACTGTGGTTGACAACATACATAACCTCCTACAGCCTCCCTGCACCCTCCTACAGCCTCCTTGCAACCCCCTACAGCCTCCCTGAACCCCCTACAGCCTCCCTGAACCCCCCTACAGCCTCCCTGAACCCCCCTACAGCCTCCCTGCACCCCTCCTACAGCCTCCCTGCAACAGCCTCCCCTGCACCCCCCCACAGCCTCCCTGCACCCCCCTACAGCCTCCCTGCACCCCCCTACAGCCTCCCTGCACCCCCCCCCATACACCCTCCCTGCACCCCCCTACAGCCACCCTGAACCCCCTGCACCCTCCTACAGCCTCCCTGAACCCTCCCTTAACCCTCCTACAGCCTCCCTGCACCCTCCTACAGCCTCCCTGAACCCCCCTACAGCCTCCCTGAACCCCCTACAGCCTCCCTGAACCCCCTACAGCCTCCCTGCACCCCCCTACAGCCTCCCTGCACCCCCCTACAGCCTCCCTGCAGCCTCCCCCCCCTACAGCCTCCCTGCACCCCCCTACAGCCTCCCTGCACCCCCCTACAGCCTCCCTGCACCCCCTACAGCCTCCCTGCACCCCCTACAGCCCCCCTGCACCCTCCCTTAACCCTCCTACAGCCTCCCTGAACCCTCCCTTAACCCTCCTACAGCCTCCCTGAACCCTCCTACAGCCTCCCTGAACCCTCCCTTAACCCTCCTACAGCCCCCCTGCACCCTCCCTACAGCCCCCCTGCACCCTCCTACAGCCTCCCTGAACCCTCCCTGAACCCTCCTACAGCCTCCCTGCACCCTCCTACAGCCCCCCTGCACCCCTCCTACAGCCCCCCTGCACCCCTCCTACAGCCCCCTGCACCCCTCCTACAGCCCCCTGCACCCCTCCTACAGCCCCCCTGCACCCCTCCTACAGCCCCCTGCACCCCTCCTACAGCCTCCCTGCACCCCTCCTACAGCCCCCCTGCACCCCTCCTACAGCCCCCCTGCACCCCTCCTACAGCCCCCTGCACCCCTCCTACAGCCCCCCTGCACCCCTCCTACAGCCTCCCTGCACCCCTCCTACAGCCCCCCTGCACCCCTCCTACAGCCCCCTGCTCCCCCCTCCTACAGCCCCCCTGCACCCCTCCTACAGCCCCCTGCACCCCTCCTACAGCCTCCCTTAACCCTCCTACAGCCTCCCTTAACCCTCCTACAGCCCCCTGCACCCCCTACAGCCCCCCTGCACCCCCCTACAGCCTCCCTTAACCCTCCTACAGCCTCCCTTAACCCTCCTACAGCCTCCCTGCACCCCCCTGCTCACCCCTTCGTGAGTCCTTCAGGTCCGTCTACCGTCGGGTAGAACTCGTTGGTGATCTTGCCGAACTTGGAGAATATCTTGTGGATGACGTTCTTCAGTTTCTCCAGGCGCTCGGGGCCGACCTGGGGCACATTGTCCACGACAACCACAGAGTCTATCCCGTCTGCCTCCTGGGGCTTCTCCCGCAGCAGGTCACCCAGTAACTCTACGGGGGGGGGAAAGATGTACATATGTACATGAATGTATAGTTAAAGTGACTATGCATATAAGATAAACAGAGAGTAGCAGCTGCGTGACAGAGGGGTTGCGGGGGGGGCACACAATGCAAATAGTCTGGGTAACCATTGGTTACCTGTTCAGAAGTCTTAAAGACTGGGGGTAACAACTGAAGCCTTTTTGTCCTAGACTTGGCACTCCGCTACCGCTTGCCATGCAGTAGTAGAGAGAACAGTCTGTGGCTGGGGTGTTTGACCATTTTTAGGGCTGGGAATATAGATAGGGGCGGCAGGATAGCCTAGTGGTTAAGAGCGTTGGACTAGTAACCCGAAAGGTTGCAAGTTCGAAGCCCCGAGCTGACAAGGTACAAATCTATCGTTCTGCCCCTGAACAGGCAGTTAACCCAGGCCGTCATTGAAAATAAGAATTTGTTCTTAACTGACTTGCCTAGTAAAATAAAAAGGTAAAATAAAAATTTGATGAGGTAGTTTATCAAACCAGGGTTTTCCATATCATTGATTGTGTCAAAGACAAAGACGGGCCTCATGTTATTTGATGAGGTAGTTTGATCAAACCAGGGTTTTCCATATCATTGATTGTGTCAAAGACAAAGACGGCCTCATGTTATTTGATGAGGTAGTTTGATCAAACCAGGGTTTTCCATATCATTGATTGTGTCAAAGACAAAAGACGGGCCTCATGTTATTTGATGAGGTTAGTTTGATCAAACCAGGGTTTTCCATATCATTGATTGTGTCAAAGACGGGCCTCATGTTATTTGATGAGGTAGTTTGATCAAACCAGAGTTTTCCATATCATTGATTGTGTCAAAGACAAAGACAGACCTCATGTATTAATAATGCCATTCAGCATAAACTTTGAATCTTTTATCTAAAGCGACTCATGTGTGCATACATTTTTACATGTTTTTAGCAATTAACTGGAGACAATGTCACCTAAAATTAGCTCTGTTGTCCCCCACAGAAAGTGAATTTACCATTGTTGCCACACCTGCTGAAAATTAAACTTGGATAAAGGCTATGAGATTGTAGTTTGGGCTTTGTTGTGTGTTTTTTAAAAACCTATATCTGCATTCACTATTATCTGACAGCCGGTAGTTGAGGTTGGACAGTAAAACACTGACGGCGGGGAGTCAAAATGTCCCGCTTCAACTAACTGGAAACCAAAACAGTTATGCTCACATTTTGTTTACAATAAGAACATAGCTAACAAACAAAATGTGTAAAATGTCACAGACGTAGTAAATATTTCTCCTTTTGGTACGCCATCTGTATGGACAACTTTGAGTGAATCCGCATGAATGAATCCACTGTTAGCTTTTAGCAGCTACTGTAGCTAACTAATATTATCACTTAAAATGAACATCCTCAAAAAAAAAAGTCATCATTAACTGATCTTCAAGTTGACCCTTCAAAAAAAAAAAACGTTTTAAAAAGTATTTTAACAATTATTTATATACATTTTGGTTTATATTACATATGATGGCCTTGTAGGCTAACTAACATTATCACTGAATGAACGTCCTCATTAACTGATCTTCACGTTGAACCTTCAAATATATTTTAAATATGTCAATTAATTATATCCATTTTGGTTTATATGTCCATGTACTACATATGATGGCCTTGTAGCCAACTACTATGTGTTAAAAACAACGTGCTAAGCGGCTCTCCAGGCCGCATTATAATCCGGCATCTTTCCTGCGTTTCCTCACCTTCATCGTCGACATCATCTTCAAAGTCTTCTGGGTCACTGAACGACGGTTCCTCCTCGTCGAAATCGACATCAACTGGCATATCCTCCGTGTCGTGCATTTAACAGGCGAAAGAAGTGTGTGTTAGTCGACGCTAAATCGGTGTAAAATGTAGATTTTGTGTATCACCATGTGCGATTTACGTGAAAATGGACGAATTGCGGGGAAACGTCGAGGAGGAGTTTAACTTCCGGTTTCGCGATATCACTACAGACACGTGTTAGTTTGTCGATAGGCTGCAGTGCGATGCGATGCCTTTTAGATTCAGTTTACCACATTGTATGAGATCGGAGAAAATACGCAGTTGCTGTTATTATTATTTTTAAATCGATTTTTGTTACGCACACACCTTGAATGGTCCTTCTTACTTTCCGTAGTGTGGGAATCCATGAACGCACGCTTCGGTAAAACGGAACACGGTTTCAGTCCCGCGTGATACTTTTCAGGCGATTGCTATCTGTCAAGCTTCGTGAATTTGTCCCTAAATTGCTTCTCAGATATCTTCAACATATACCTAGGTACTGTGGTTTTCGTGCATTTGTCATTCAACTCAGTTGTTTTGTGTAGCTGACTTGGTTAACTTGATTACGAACGTGTTGCCATACAGTTTCTTACTTTACTTAGCAAGCTAGCTCTGGTCCAGGGCGGCAGTGTGCTTTACTATTAGACTCGATGAACGCTTACGAAACGCCCTGGACCAGAGCTAGTAAACTACAATCTGTCTAAACTAAAGTCATATTCCCCCTCTTGGCTTTTCCCCATAGACATCTCTAAGCAGCATGGACAGTGAGTGCCTGGTGTTGTTGCCTCGGGTGTGCGCTGTACTAGCGGACCCCAGACAGTCCCTACCAGATGACACCAGCTTGGAGAAACTGCTGGACTGGTTCACTGGTCTCACCAAGGAGGGTGAGGAGACACACACACACAGAGAGAAAGGTCTCACAAGCAAGAATAAGGAGGAGAGACTTCCTATATAACCTCTCACACACACAGCGAGGATGAATCAAATCAAAAAAAAATTGTCACATACACATGGTTAGCAGATGTTAATGCGAGTGGAGCGAAATGCTTGTGCTTCTAGTTCCGACAATGCAGTAATAACCAACAAGTAATCTAACTAATAATTACAAAACTACTGTCTTATACACACAAGTGTAAGGGGATAAAGAATATGTACATAAAGATATATGAATGAGTGATGGTACAGAGCAGCATAGGCAAGATACAGTAGATGGTATCGAGTACAGTATATACATATGAGATGAGTATGTAAACAAAGTGGCATAGTTAAAGTGACTAGTGATACATGTATTACATAAAGATGCAGTAGATGATATAGAGTACAGTATATACGTATACATATGAGATGAATAATGTAGGGTATGTAAACATTATATTAGGTAGCATTGTTTAAAGTGGCTAGTGATATATTTTACATCAATTCCCATTATTGAAGTGGCTGGAGTTGAGTCAGTGTGTTGGCAGCAGCCACTCAATGTTAGTGGTTGCTGTTTAACAGTCTGATGGCCTTGAGATAGAAGCTGTTTTTCAGTCTCTCGGTTCCAGCTTTGATGCACCTGTACTGACCTTGCCTTCTGGATGATAGCGGGGTGAACAGGCAGTGGCTCGGCTGGTTGTTGTCCTTGATGATCTTTATGGCCTTCCTGTAACATCGGGTGGTGTAGGTGTCTTGGAGGGCAGGTAGTTTGCCCCCGGTGATGCGTTGTGCAGACCTCACTACCCTCTGGAGAGCCTTACGGTTGTGGGCGGACAGTTGCCGTACCAGGCGGTGATACAGCCCGCCAGGATGCTCTCGATTGTGCATCTGTAGAAGTTTGTGAGTGCTTTTGGTGACAAGCCAAATTTTTTCAGCCTCCTGAGGTTGAAGAGGCGCTGCTGCGCCTTCTTCATGATGCTGTCTGTGTGGGTGGACCAATTCAGCTTGTCTGTGATGTGTATGCCGAGGAACTTAAAACTTACTACCCTCTCCACTACTGTTCCATCGATGTGGATAGGGGGTGTTCCCTCTGCTGTTTCCTGAAGTCCACAATCATCTCCTTAGTTTTGTTGACGTTGAGTGTGAGGTTATTTTCCTGACACCACACTCCGAGGGCCCTCACCTCCTCCCTGTAGGCCGTCTCGTCGTTGTTGGTAATCAAGCCTACCACTGTTGTGTCGTCCGCAAACTTGATGATTGAGTTGGAGGCGTGCGTGGCCACGCAGTCGTGGGTGAACAGGGAGTACAGGAGAGGGCTCAGAACGCACCCTTGTGGGGCCCCAGTGTTGAGGATCAGCGGGGTGGAGATGTTGTTGCCTACCCTCACCACCTTGGGGCGGCCCGTCAGGAAGTCCAGTACCCAGTTGCACAGGGCGGGGTCGAGACCCAGGGTCTCGAGCTTGATGACGAGCTTGGAGGGTACTATGGTGTTAAATGCCGAGCTGTAGTCGATGAACAGCATTCTCACGTAGGTATTCCTCTTGTCCAGATGGGCTAGGGCAGTGTGCAGTGTGGTTGAGATTGCATCGTCTGTGGACCTATTTGGGCGGTAAGCAAATTGGAGTGGGTCTAGGGTGTCAGGTAGGGTGGAGGTGATATGGTCCTTGACTAGTCTCTCAAAGCACTTCATGATGACGGAAGTGAGTGCTACGGGGCGGTAGTCGTTTAGCTCAGTTACCTTAGCTTTCTTGGGAACAGGAACAATGGTGGCCCTCTTGAAGCATGTGCGAACAGCAGACTGAGATAGGGATTGATTGAATATGTCCGTAAACACAGACTTCCTATATCATCTCTCACACACACAGCGAGGATGAGAGACTTCCTATATAATCTCACACACAGCGAGGATGAGACTTCCTATATAATCTCTCTCACACAGCGAGGATGAGAGACTTCCTATATAATCTCACACACAGCGAGGAGGAGAGACTTCCTATATAATCTCACACACAGCGAGGAGGAGAGACTTCCTATATAATCTCACACACAGCGAGGATGAGACTTCCTATATAATCTCACACACAGCGAGGAGGAGAGACTTCCTATATAATCTCACACACACAGCGAGGAGGAGAGACTTCCTATATAATCTCACACACACACACAGCGAGGATGAGAGACTTCCTATATAATCTCACACACACAGCGAGGATGAGACTTCCTGTATAATCTCACACACAGCGAGGATGAGAGACTTCCTATATAATCTCACACACAGCGAGGATGAGACTTCCTATATAATCTCACACACAGCGAGGATGAGAGACTTCCTATATAATCTCACACACAGCGAGGAGGAGAGACTTCCTATATAATCTCACACACAGCGAGGAGGAGAGACTTCCTATATAATCTCACACACAGCGAGGATGAGAGACTTCCTATATAATCTCACACACAGCGAGGAGGAGAGACTTCCAATATAATCTCACACACACAGCGAGGAGGAGAGACTTCCTATATAATCTCACACACACACACAGCGAGGATGAGAGACTTCCTATATAATCTCACACACACACAGCGAGGATGAGACTTCCTGTATAATCTCACACACAGCGAGGATGAGAGACTTCCTATATAATCTCACACACAGCGAGGATGAGAGACTTCCTATATAATCTCACACACACAGCGAGGAGGAGAGACTTCCTATATAATCTCACACACACAGCGAGGATGAGACTTCCTATATAATCTCACACACACAGCAAGGATGAGACTTCCTATATAATCTCAGACACAGCGAGGATGAGAGACTTCCTATATAATCCCACACAGCGAGGAGGAGGAGACTTCCTATATAATCTCACACACAGGGAGGATGAGACTTCCTATATAATCTCACTCACACAGCGAGGATGAGACTTCCAATATAATCTCACACACAGCGAGGATGAGACTTCCTATATAATCTCTCACACAGCGAGGATGAGACTTCCAATATAATCTCACACACACACAGCGAGGATGAGACTTCCTATATAATCTCACACACAGGGAGGATGAGACTTCCTATATAATCTCACACACAGCGAGGATGAGACTTCCAATATAATCTCACACACACACAGCGAGGATGAGAGACTTCCTATATAATCTCTCACACAGCGAGGATGAGACTTCCTATATAATCTCACACACAGCGAGGAGGAGAGTCTTCCTGTATAATCTCACACACACACAGCGAGGATGAGAGACTTCCTATATAATCTCACACACAGCGAGGATGAGAGACTTCCTATATAATCTCACACACAGCGAGGAGGAGAGACTTCCTATATAATCTCACACACACAGCGAGGATGAGAGACTTCCTATATAATCTCACACACACAGCGAGGATGAGAGACTTCCTATATAATCTCACACACACAGCGAGGATGAGAGACTTCCTATATAATCTCACACACACACAGCGAGGATGAGACTTCCTATATAATCTCACACACACAGCGAGGATGAGAGACTTCCTATATAATCTCACACACACACAGGGAGGATGAGAGACTTCCTATATAATCTCACACACAGCGAGGATGAGAGACTTCCTATATAATCTCTCTCACACACAGCGAGGATGAGAGACTTCCTATATAATCTCTCACACACAGCGAGGAGCAGAGACTTCCTATATAATCTCACACACAGCGAGGATGAGAGACTTCCTATATAATCTCACACACAGCGAGGATGAGAGACTTCCTATATAATCTCTCACACAGCGAGGATGAGAGACTTTCTATATAATCTCACACACACACAGCGAGGATGAGAGACTTCCTATATAATCTCACACACACAGCGAGGATGAGACTTCCTATATAATCTCTCACACACACAGCGAGGATGAGAGACTTCCTATATAATCTCTCACACACACAGCGAGGATGAGAGACTTCCTATATAATCTCACACACAGCGAGGATGAGAGACTTCCTATATAATCTCACACACACACAGCGAGGATGAGAGACTTCCTATATAATCTCACACACACAGCGAGGATGAGAGACTTTCTATATAATCTCACACACACACAGCGAGGATGAGAGACTTCCTATATAATCTCACACACACAGCGAGGATGAGAGACTTCCTATATAATCTCACACACAGCGAGGATGAGACTTCCTATATAATCTCACACACAGCGAGGATGAGAGACTTCCTATATAATCTCTCACACAGCGAGGATGAGAGACTTCCTATATAATCTCACACACACAGCGAGGATGAGAGACTTCCTATATAATCTCACACACACAGCGAGGATTAGAGACTTCCTATATAATCTCACACACAGCGAGGAGGAGAGACTTCCTATATAATCTCACACACAGCGAGGAGGAGAGACTTCCTATATAATCTCACACACACAGCGAGGATGAGAGACTTCCTATATAATCTCACACACAGCGAGGAGGAGAGACTTCCTATATAATCTCACACACACACACAGGATGAGAGACTTCCTATATAATCTCACACACAGCGAGGAGGAGAGACTTCCTATATAATCTCACACACACACACAGGATGAGAGACTTCCTATATAATCTCACACACAGCGAGGATGAGAGACTACTGATACTTTACTGAATACTGGCCTTGTGATTATCAGGTTATTATTATTAGTATTATTTATAAGGTTATATTGTGTGTGAGGTTATATTGTGTGTGAGGTTATATTGTGTGTGAGGTTATATTGTTTATAAGGTTATATTGTGTGTGAGGTTATATTGTGTGTGAGGTTATATTGTTTATAAGGTTATATTGTCTATGAGGTTATATTGTGTGTGAGGTTATATTGTTTATAAGGTTATATTGTCTATGAGGTTATATTGTTTATAAGGTTATATTGTCTATCAGGTTATATTGTGTATGAGGTTATATTGTTTATAAGGTTATATTGTGTATGAGGTTATATTGTGTATGAGGTTATATTGTGTGTGAGGTTATATTGTTTATGAGGTTATATTGTTTATAAGGTTATATTGTGTGTGAGGTTATATTGTGTATGAGGTTATATTGTTTATCAGGTTATATTGTTTATAAGGTTATATTGTTTATAAGGTTATATTGTTTATAAGGTTATATTGTTTATAAGGTTATATTGTGTGTGAGGTTATATTGTGTGTGAGGTTATATTGTTTATGAGGTTATATTGTGTGTGAGGTTATATTGTTTATGAGGTTATATTGTTTATAAGGTTATATTGTGTATGAGGTTATATTGTGTGTGAGGTTATATTGTGTGTGAGGTTATATTGTTTATGAGGTTATATTGTTTATGAGGTTATATTGTGTGTGAGGTTATATTGTTTATCAGGTTATATTGTTTATAAGGTTATATTGTTTATAAGGTTATATTGTGTGTGAGGTTATATTGTGTGTGAGGTTATATTGTTTATGAGGTTATATTGTGTGTGAGGTTATATTGTTTATGAGGTTATATTGTTTATGAGGTTATATTGTGTGTGAGGTTATATTGTTTATGAGGTTATATTGTTTATGAGGTTATATTGTGTGTGAGGTTATATTGTTTATGAGGTTATATTGTTTATCAGGTTATATTGTTTATAAGGTTATATTGTTTATAAGGTTATATTGTTTATAAGGTTATATTGTGTGTGAGGTTATATTGTGTGTGAGGTTATATTGTGTATGAGGTTATATTGTTTATCAGGTTATATTGTTTATAAGGTTATATTGTTTATAAGGTTATATTGTGTGTGAGGTTATATTGTGTATGAGGTTATATTGTGTATGAGGTTATATTGTGTATGAGGTTATATTGTTTATAAGGTTATATTGTGTGTGAGGTTATATTGTTTATAAGGATATATTGTGTGTGAGGTTATATTGTGTATAAGGTTATATTGTTTATAAGGTTATATTGTGTGTGAGGTTATATTGTTTATAAGGTTATATTGTGTGTGAGGTTATATTGTTTATAAGGTTATATTGTTTATAAGGTTATAAGGCTATATTGTGTATGAGGTTATATTGTGTATGAGGTTATATTGTTTATAAGGTTATATTGTGTGTGAGGTTATATTGTTTATAAGGTTATATTGTTTATAAGGTTATATTGTGTATGAGGTTATATTGTTTATAAGGTTATATTGTTTATAAGGTTATATTGTGTGTGAGGTTATATTGTTTATAAGGTTATATTGTTTATGAGGTTATATTGTTTATAAGGTTATATTGTTTATAAGGTTATATTGTTTATAAGGTTATATTGTTTATAAGGTTATATTGTGTGTGAGGTTATATTGTTTATAAGGTTATATTGTTTATAAGGTTATATTGTGTGTGAGGTTATATTGTTTATAAGGTTATATTGTGTGTGAGGTTATATTGGTTATAAGGTTATATTGTGTATAAGGTTATGTTGTCTATGAGGTTATATTGTGTATGAGGTTATTTTGTGTATGAGGTTATATTATTGATAGGTTTATACACTTTGTTTATTTGACAATGTGTTACAGTACTGTTGGGCAGGAAAACAAGTTTATCTAATAACACCTGTGGCGATGTTTTCCAGACCATGGCCTGGCCCTATTGGAGTCCTGCCCCTGTCTGGTGGACTACATATCCACTGTGTGTCTGGACAAAACTACAGATCCCAGCATGCTTTCCTTCAGCCTCAAGCTTTCCGGCCTGCTGGCGGCCAGCCAACGCGGCTTCAACCTGCTGCAGGTGAACTGACTGACTGATAGATATGTTCAAATCCATCCAGATGTTATTGGTCACATGGTTAGCAGATGTTATTGGTGACATACACATGGTTAGCAGATGTTATTGGTCACATGGTTAGCAGATGTTATTGGTGACATACACATGGTTAGCAGATGTTATTGGTCACATGGTTAGCAGATGTTATTGGTGACATACACATGGTTAGCAGATGTTATTGGTCACATGGTTAGCAGATGTTATTGGTGACATACACATGGTTAGCAGATGTTATTGGTCACATGGTTAGCAGATGTTATTGGTGACATACACATGGTTAGCAGATGTTATTGGTCACATGGTTAGCAGATGTTATTGGTCACATGGTTAGCAGATGTTATTGGTCACATGGTTAGCAGATGTTATTGGTCACATGGTTAGCAGATGTTATTGGTGACATGGTTAGCAGATGTTATTGGTCACATGGTTAGCAGATGTTATTGGTCACATGGTTAGCAGATGTTATTGGTGACATACACATGGTTAGCAGATGTTATTGGTGACATACACATGGTTAGCAGATGTTATTGGTCACATGGTTAGCAGATGTTATTGGTGACATGGTTAGCAGATGTTATTGGTCACATGGTTAGCAGATGTTATTGGTCACATGGTTAGCAGATGTTATTGGTGACATGCAGATGGTTAGCAGATGTTAATGGTCACATACACATGGTTAGCAGATGTTATTGGTCACATGGTTAGCAGATGTTATTGGTCACATACACATGGTTAGCAGATGTTATTGGTCACATACACATGGTTAGCAGATGTTATTGGTCACATGGTTAGCAGATGTTATTGGTCACATGGTTAGCAGATGTTATTGGTCACATGGTAAGCAGATGTTATTGGTCACATGGTTAGCAGATGTTATTGGTCACATGGTTAGCAGATGTTATTGGTCACATGGTTAGCAGATGTTATTGGTCACATGGTTAGCAGATGTTATTGGTCACATACACATGGTTAGCAGATGTTATTGGTCACATACACATGGTTAGCAGATGTTATTGGTCACATGGTTAGCAGATGTTATTGGTGACATGGTTAGCAGATGTTATTGGTCACATGGTTAGCAGATGTTATTGGTCACATGGTTAGCAGATGTTATTGGTGACATGCAGATGGTTAGCAGATGTTAATGGTCACATACACATGGTTAGCAGATGTTATTGGTCACATGGTTAGCAGATGTTATTGGTCACATACACATGGTTAGCAGATGTTATTGGTCACATACACATGGTTAGCAGATGTTATTGGTCACATGGTTAGCAGATGTTATTGGTCACATACACATGGTTAGCAGATGTTATTGGTCACATACACATGGTTAGCAGATGTTATTGGTCACATGGTTAGCAGATGTTATTGGTCACATGGTTAGCAGATGTTATTGGTCACATGGTTAGCAGATGTTATTGGTCACATGGTTAGCAGATGTTATTGGTCACATACACATGGTTAGCAGATGTTATTGGTCACATGGTTAGCAGATGTTATTGGTCACATGGTTAGCAGATGTTATTGGTCACATGGTTAGCAGATGTTATTGGTCACATGGTTAGCAGATGTTATTGGTGACATACACATGGTTAGCAGATGTTATTGGTGACATACATGGTTAGCAGATGTTATTGGTCACATTGTTAGCAGATGTTATTGGTGACATGGTTAGCAGATGTTATTGGTCACATGGTTAGCAGATGTTATTGGTGACATGCAGATGTTATTGTTGACATACACATGGTTAGCAGATGTTATTGGTCACATACACATGGTTAGCAGATGTTATTGGTCACATGGTTAGCAGATGTTATTGGTCACATACACATTGTTAGCACATGGTATTGGTCACATACACATGGTTAGCAGATGTTATTGGTCACATGGTTAGCAGATGTTATTGGTCACATGGTTAGCAGATGTTATTGGTCACATGGTAAGCAGATGTTATTGGTGACATACACATGGTTAGCAGATGTTATTGGTGACATATACATGGTTAGCAGATGTTAATGGTCACATACACATGGTTAGCAGATGTTATTGGTCACATGGTTAGCAGATGTTATTGGTCACATACACATGGTTAGCAGATGTTATTGGTCACATACACATGGTTGGCAGATGTTATTGGTCACATGGTTAGCAGATGTTATTGGTGACATACACATGGTTAGCAGATGTTATTGGTGACATACACATGGTTAGCAGATGTTAATGGTCACATACACATGGTAAGCAGATGTTATTGGTCACATGGTTAGCAGATGTTATTGGTCACATGGTTAGCAGATGTTATTGGTCACATACACATGGTTAGCAGATGTTATTGGTCACATGGTTAGCAGATGTTATTGGTCACATACACATGGTTAGCAGATGTTATTGGTCACATGGTTAGCAGATGTTATTGGTCACATACACATTGTTAGCAGATGTTATTGGTCACATACACATTGTTAGCACATGGTATTGGTCACATACACATGGTTAGCAGATGTTATTGGTCACATACACATTGTTAGCACATGGTATTGGTCACATACACATGGTTAGCAGATGTTATTGGTCACATGGTTAGCAGATGTTATTGGTCACATGGTTAGCAGATGTTATTGGTCACATACACATGGTTAGCAGATGTTATTGGTCACATACACATGGTTAGCAGATGTTATTGGTCACATACACATGGTTAGCAGATGTTATTGGTCACATATACATAGTTAGCAGATGTTATTGGTCACATACACATGGTTAGCAGATGTTATTTGTCACATGGTTAGCAGATGTTATTGGTCACATACACATGGTTAGCAGATGTTACTGGTCACATACACATGGTTAGCAGATGTTATTGGTCACATACACATGGTTAGCAGATGTTATTGGTCACATGGTTAGCAGATGTTATTGGTCACATACACATGGTTAGCAGATGTTATTGGTCACATGGTTAGCAGATGTTATTGGTCACATACACATGGTTAGCAGATGTTATTGGTCACATGGTTAGCAGATGTTATTGGTCACATGGTTAGCAGATGTTATTGGTGACATACACATGGTTAGCAGATGTTATTGGTCACATACACATGGTTAGCAGATGTTATTGGTCACATGGTTAGCAGATGTTATTGGTGACATACACATGGTTAGCAGATGTTATTGGTCACATACACATGGTTAGCAGATGTTATTGGTCACATACACATGGTTAGCAGATGTTATTGGTCACATGGTTAGCAGATGTTATTGGTCACATGGTTAGCAGATGTTATTGGTCACATGGTTAGCAGATGTTATTGGTCACATGGTTAGCAGATGTTATTGGTCACATGGTTAGCAGATGTTATTGGTCACATGGTTAGCAGATGTTATTGGTCACATGGTTAGCAGATGTTATTGGTGACATGCAGATGGTTAGCAGATGTTAATGGTCACATACACATGGTTAGCAGATGTTATTGGTCACATGGTTAGCAGATGTTATTGGTCACATACACATGGTTAGCAGATGTTATTGGTCACATACACATGGTTAGCAGATGTTATTGGTCACATGGTTAGCAGATGTTATTGGTCACATACACATGGTTCACAGATGTTATTGGTCACATACACATGGTTAGCAGATGTTATTGGTCAAATACACATGGTTAGCAGATGTTAATGGTCACATGGTTAGCAGATGTTATTGGTCACATGGTTAGCAGATGTTATTGGTCACATGGTTAGCAGATGTTATTGGTCACATGGTTAGCAGATGTTATTGGTCACATGGTTAGCAGATGTTATTGGTGACATGGTTGATGTTATTGGTCACATGGTTAGCAGATGTTATTGGTCACATGGTTAGCAGATGTTATTGGTGACATACACATGGTTAGCAGATGTTATTGGTGACATACGCATGGTTAGCAGATGTTATTGGTCACATTGTTAGCAGATGTTATTGGTGACATGGTTAGCAGATGTTATTGGTCACATGGTTAGCAGATGTTATTGGTGACATGCAGATGTTATTGTTGACATACACATGGTTAGCAGATGTTAATGGTCACATACACATGGTTAGCAGATGTTATTGGTCACATGGTTAGCAGATGTTATTGGTCACATACACATGGTTAGCAGATGTTATTGGTCACATACACATGGTTAGCAGATGTTATTGGTCACATGGTTAGCAGATGTTATTGGTCACATGGTTAGCAGATGTTATTGGTCACATGGTTGCAGATGTTATTGGTGACATACATGGTTAGCAGATGTTATTGGTGACATATACATGGTTAGCAGATGTTAATGGTCACATACACATGGTTAGCAGATGTTATTGGTCACATGGTTAGCAGATGTTATTGGTCACATACACATGGTTAGCAGATGTTATTGGTCACATACACATGGTTGGCAGATGTTATTGGTCACATGGTTAGCAGATGTTATTGGTGACATACACATGGTTAGCAGATGTTATTGGTGACATACACATGGTTAGCAGATGTTAATGGTCACATACACATGGTTAGCAGATGTTATTGGTCACATGGTTAGCAGATGTTATTGGTCACATGGTTAGCAGATGTTATTGGTCACATACACATGGTTAGCAGATGTTATTGGTCACATGGTTAGCAGATGTTATTGGTCACATACACATGGTTAGCAGATGTTATTGGTCTCATGGTTAGCAGATGTTATTGGTCACATACACATGGTTAGCAGATGGTATTGGTCACATACACATGGTTAGCAGATGGTATTGGTCACATACACATGGTTAGCAGATGTTATTGGTCACATATACATAGTTAGCAGATGTTATTGGTCACATACACATGGTTAGCAGATGTTATTGGTCACATGGTTAGCAGATGTTATTGGTCACATGGTTAGCAGATGTTATTGGTCACATACACATGGTTAGCAGATGTTATTGGTCACATACACATGGTTAGCAGATGTTATTGGTCACATACACATGGTTAGCAGATGTTATTGGTCACATATACATAGTTAGCAGATGTTATTGGTCACATACATGGTTAGCAGATGTTATTGGTCACATGATTAGCAGATGTTATTGGTCACATACACATGGTTAGCAGATGTTATTGGTCACATACACATGGTTAGCAGATGTTATTGGTCACATACACATGGTTAGCAGATGTTATTGGTCACATGGTTAGCAGATGTTATTGGTCACATACACATGGTTAGCAGATGTTATTGGTCACATGGTTAGCAGATGTTATTGGTCACATACACATGGTTAGCAGATGTTATTGGTCACATGGTTAGCAGATGTTATTGGTCACATGGTTAGCAGATGTTATTGGTCACATACACATGGTTAGCAGATGTTATTGGTCACATGGTTAGCAGATGTTACTGGTCACATGGTAAGCAGATGTTATTGGTGACATACACATGGTTAGCAGATGTTATTGGTGACATACACATGGTTAGCAGATGTTAATGGTCACATACACATGGTTAGCAGATGTTATTGGTCACATGGTTAGCAGATGTTATTGGTCACATGGTTAGCAGATGTTATTGGTCACATGGTTAGCAGATGTTATTGGTCACATACACATGGTTAGCAGATGTTATTGGTCACATACACATGGTTAGCAGATGTTATTGGTCACATGGTTAGCAGATGTTATTGGTCACATGGTTAGCAGATGTTATTGGTCACATACACATGGTTAGCAGATGTTATTGGTCACATGGTTAGCAGATGTTACTGGTCACATGGTTAGCAGATGTTATTGGTCACATACACATGGTTAGCAGATGTTATTGGTCACATGGTTAGCAGATGTTATTGGTCACATACACATGGTTAGCAGATGTTATTGGTCACATGGTTAGCAGATGTTATTGGTCACATGGTTAGCAGATGTTATTGGTCACATGGTTAGCAGATGTTATTGGTCACATACACATGGTTAGCAGATGTTATTGGTCACATGGTTAGCAGATGTTATTGGTCACATACACATGGTTAGCAGATGTTATTGGTCTAAAGGGATGGAATAAGAATATGTACATTTAAATGGATGATGAAGAAGACAGAAACACATACAGTTCACGTTAATCTCATATTCAGGCCCAACAGGTGTAGTCATTATGGTAATAGGATAGTCATTATGGTAATAGGATAGAGTCGGGTGTAGTCATTATGGTAATAGGATAGAGTCAGGTGTAGTCATTATGGTAATAGGATAGTCAGGTGTAGTCAATATGATAATAGGATAGAGTCAGGTGTAGTCATTATGGTAATAGGATAGTCAATATGGTAATAGGGTAGTCATTATAGTAATAGGATAGGGTCAGGTGTAGTCAATATGGTAATAGGATAGAGTCAGTTGTAGTCATTATGGTAATAGGATAGTTTCAGGTGTAGTCAATATGGTAATAGGATAGAGTCAGGTGTAGTCATTATGGTAATAGGATAGAGTCAGGTGTAGTCATTATGGTAATAGGATAGAGTCAGGTGTAGTCATTATGGTAATAGGATAGTCTCAGGTGTAGTCATTATGGTAATAGGGTAGAGTCAGGTGTAGTCATTATGGTAATAGGATCAAGTCAGGTGTAGTCATTATGGTAATAGGATAGAGTCAGATGTAGTCCTTGTGGTAATAGGATAGTCTCAGGTGTAGTCATTATGGTAATAGGATAGAGTCAGGTGTAGTCATTATGGTAATAGGATAGTCAGGTGTAGTCATTATGGTAATAGGATAGAGTCAGGTGTAGTCATTATGGTAATAGGATAGAGTCAGGTGTAGTCATTGTGGTAATAGGATAAAGTCAGGTGTAGTCATTATGGTAATAGGATAGTCTCAGGTGTAGTCATTATGGTAATAGGATAGAGTCAGGTGTAGTCATTATTGTAATAGGATAGTCTCAGGTGTAGTCATTATGGTAATAGGGTAGAGTCAGGTGTAGTCATTATGGTAATAGGGTAGTCATTATGGTAATAGGATAGAGTCAGGTGTAGTCATTATGGTAATAGGATAGTCTCAGGTGTAGTCATTATGGTAATAGGATAGAGTCAGGTGTAGTCATTATGGTAATAGGATAGTCAGGTGAAGTCATTATGGTAATAGGATAGAGTCAGGTGTAGTCAATATGGTAATAGGATAGAGTCAGGTGTAGTCATTGTGGTAATAGGATAGTCAGGTGTAGTCATTATGGTAATAGGATAGTCAGGTGTAGTCAAGATGGTAATAGGATAGTCTCAGGTGTAGTCATTATGGTAATAGGATAAAGTCAGGTGTAGTCATTATGGTAATAGGATAAAGTCAGGTGTAGTCATTATGGTAATAGGATAGAGTCAGGTGTAGTCATTATGGTAATAGGATAGAGTCAGGTGTAGTCATTATGGTAATAGGATAGAGTCAGGTGTAGTCATTATGGTAATATGATAGTCATTATGGTAATAGGATAGTCTCAGGTGTAGTCTATGGTAATAGGATAGTCAATATGGTAATAGGGTAGAGTCAGGTGTAGTCATTATGGTAATAGGATAGTCTCAGGTGTAGTCATTATGGTAATAGGATAGAGTCAGGTGTAGTCATTATGGTAATAGGATAGTCTCAGGTGTAGTCATTATGGTAATAGGATAGTCAATATGGTAATAGGGTAGTCATTATGGTAATAGGATAGAGTCAGGTGAAGTCAATATGGTAATAGGATAGAGTCAGGTGTAGTCCTTGTGGTAATAGGATAGTCAGGTGTAGTCAATATGGTAATAGGATAGTCAATATGGTAATAGGGTAGTCATTATGGTAATAGGATAGTCAATATGGTAATATGATAGTCAATATGGTAATAGGGTAGAGTCAGGTGTAGTCAATATGGTAATTGGGTAGTCAATATGGTAATAGGGTAGAGCCAGGTCTAGTCAATATGGTAATAGGGTAGTCAATATGGTAATAGGGTAGTCAATACGGTAATAGGGTAGTCAATATGGTAATAGGATAGTCAATATGGTAATAGGGTAGTCAATATGGTAATAGGGTAGTCAATATGGTAATAGGATAGTCAATATGGTAATAGGGTAGTCAATATGGTAATAGGGTAGTCAATATGGTAATAGGGTAGTCACTATGGTAATAGGATAGTCAATATGGTAATAGGATAGTCAATATGGTAATAGGGTAGTCAATATGGTAATAGGGTAGTCAATATGGTAATAGGGTAGTCAATATGGTAATAGGATAGTCAATATGGTAATAGGGTAGTCAATATGGTAATAGGATAGTCAATATGGTAATAGGATAGTCAATATGGTAATAGGGTAAACACCAATCAAATCCTCTCCGCTCTCCACAAGTGCTTAGCGTTTTGGGGTCCGTTTGTGATTGGGCGTCGGACTGTCTTCACCTCCTAGACATTCGTTATCTCTTCATCCCATCTCAGGATCGATCCATCCTGGGCGTGGCCTACGACAGCGAGCGATGGCAGGTGGCTGGCCTATGGGAGGATCCGAGCGCGGATTGGCTGGATCCATGGCCTGAGTAACATGATGCGCCACACACAGGCCTTCCACTTCCTGGATCAGGCTGGTAGGTATGACGCAGCTGGCAACTCAGAAATCTCAGACTTCCGACTTCAAGTCCGTTACTGGGAACTGGTCATCCAACTCGAAATTCGAAGTTGGTAACTCGGGCATCTTTCTAGAGCTTCTACAGCTTTCTAGAGCTTCTACAGCTTTCTAGAGCTTCTACATCTTTCTAGAGCTTCTACAGCTTTCTAGAGCTTCGACAGCTTTCTAGAGCTTCGACAGCTTTCTAGAGCTTCGACAGCTTTCTAGAGTAGACTTTCCAACTTTTTCACCGACATCATGATTTGAATGCGTTTTGTTCCCGAGTTCCCAGCTGCCATGAAAGCAACAGTAGTACTATAGTAGTATACTATCTAGAGCAGCCTTTCTATGGGTTTCTATCAACAGTAGTACTATAGTAGTATACTATCTAGAGCAGCCTTTCTATGGGTTTCTACCAACAGTAGTACTATAGTAGTATACTATCTAGAGCAGCCTTTCTATGGGTTTCTACCAACAGTAGTACTATAGTAGTATACTATCTAGAGCAGCCTTTCTATGGGTTTCTATCAACAGTAGTACTACAGTAGTATACTATCTAGAGCAGCCTTTCTCTGGGTTTCTACCAACAGTAGTACTATAGTAGTATACTATCTAGAGCAGACTTTCTATGGGTTTCTATCAACAGTAGTACTACAGTAGTATACTATCTAGAGCAGCCTTTCTATGGGTTTCTACCAACAGTAGTACTATAGTAGTATACTATCTAGAGCAGCCTTTCTATGGGTTTCTATCAACAGTAGTACTATAGTAGTATACTATCTAGAGCAGCCTTTCTATGGGTTTCTATCTACAGGTTACTACGGTAGTATACTATCTAGAGCAGCCTTTCTATGGGTTTCTATCAACAGTAGTACTAAGTAGTATACTATCTAGAGCAGCCTTTCTATGGGTTTCTATCTACAGGTTACTACGGTAGTATACTATCTAGAGCAGCCTTTCTATGGGTTTCTATCAACAGTAGTACTATAGTAGTATACTATCTAGAGCAGCCTTTCTATGGGTTTCTACCAACAGTAGTACTACAGTAGTATACTATCTAGAGCAGCCTTTCTATGGGTTTCTATCTACAGGTTACTACAGTAGTATACTATCTAGAGCAGCCTTTCTATGGGTTTCTATCAACAGTAGTACTATAGTAGTATACTATCTAGAGCAGCCTTTCTATGGGTTTCTATCTACAGGTTACTACAGTAGTATACTATCTAGAGCAGCCTTTCTATGGGTTTCTATCTACAGGTTACTACGGTAGTATACTATCTAGAGCAGACTTTCTATGGGTTTCTATCAACAGTAGTACTATAGTAGTATACTATCTAGAGCAGCCTTTCTATGGGTTTCTACCAACAGTAGTACTATAGTAGTATACTATCTAGAGCAGACTTTCTATGGGTTTCTATCAACAGTAGTACTAAGTAGTATACTATCTAGAGCAGCCTTTCTATGGGTTTCTATCAACAGTAGTACTACAGTAGTATACTATCTAGAGCAGACTTTATATGTGTTTCTACCAACAGTAGTACTACAGTAGTATACAATCTAGAGCAGCCTTTCTATGGGTTTCTATCAACAGTAGTACTAAGTAGTATACTATCTAGAGCAGCCTTTCTATGGGTTTCTATCTACAGGTTACTACAGTAGTATACTGGTAGTAGGATATGGTAGCAGCCTTTCTTAAAGTATGGATTTCTGTCCACGGGTTAGCTGACAACGTAGAAAACAGCCTCTTCAAAGAGTTCAGAATCGCGTGTTGTTCTGGTTCTGGACGGTCAAATAGCAACAATGACAAGGCACTGTCTTGTGGGGGATCTGAAGAGGCTAGTTTCAGTTCGTTTGATCTCGTTCTGAGGTGTGGGTTGTTTTTTGTGTTTTGCTTATATCGCAAAAAAGAAATTGCTAGCTAGCTAACCAACAACTGTAACAATGTATTTTGAGACAAGTTCTCATTGTGCAACTTTATGTTTTCAATTAACATTGGAGATTAAATATCGTTTACATGCTATCAATAATCTAAGCCAACCCTGTCTGTTTCCCCATAGTTATCGGTTTTGTTGCTAAACAACCAACCTGTCTATGTTAATGGTAGGTCTCGACATGTCAGAGTGATCTCAGTCGGGGTCTCAACATACTGTTGACAATTAGAATAGTAGAATACGTATACTGTTGACAATTAGAATACACATACTGTTGAGAATTAGAATAGTAGAATACACATACTGTTGAGAATTAGAATAGTAGAATACACATACTGTTGAGAATTAGAATAGTAGAATACACATACTGTTGAGAATTAGAATAGTAGAATACACATACTGTTGACAATTAGAATAGTAGAATACACATACTGTTGACAATTAGAATAGTAGAATACACATACTGTTGACAATTAGAATAGTAGAATACACATACTGTTGAGAATTAGAATAGTAGAATACACATACTGTTGAGAATTAGAATAGTAGAATACACATACTGTTGAGAATTAGAATAGTAGAATACACATACTGTTGAGAATTAGAATAGTAGAATACACATACTGTTGAGAATTAGAAGTGTAGAATACGCATACTGTTGAGAATTAGAATAGTAGAATACACATACTGTTGAGAATTAGAATAGTAGAATACACATACTGTTGAGAATTAGAATAGTAGAATACACATACTGTTGAGAATTAGAATAGTAGAATACACATACTGTTGAGAATTAGAATAGTAGAATACACAGACTGTTGAGAATTAGAATAGTAGAATACACATACTGTTGAGAATTAGAATAGTAGAATACGCATACTGTTGAGAATTAGAATAGTAGAATACACATACTGTTGAGAATTAGAATAGTAGAATACACATACTGTTGACAATTAGAATAGTAGAATACACATACTGTTGAGAATTAGAATAGTAGAATACACATACTGTTGACAATTAGAATAGTAGCATAAACAAGGTGCGATTTCAACATTTGGCTGTGCTTCAGCAGTTGTTTTTCTCTTGTTGTGTCAGCCACTGACAGCCACTCAATTAGACATGTCGCGCTAACACTATTTAGATTGGTGAGTTAGTCTCGTCAGCTATCTAAACTAGTCAGTTAGCGATCTAAACTGGTCAGGTAGTCTAGTCTGCTATCTAAACTAGTCAGTTAGCTATCTAAACTGGTCAGGTAGTCTAGCCAGCTATCTAAACTAGTCAGTTAGCTATCTAAACTGGTCAGGTAGTCTAGCCAGCTATCTAAACTGGTCAGGTAGTCTAGCCAGCTATCTAAACTAGTCAGTTAGCTATCTAAACTGGTCAGGTAGTCTAGCCAGCTATCTAAACTGGTCAGGTAGTCTAGCCAGCTATCTAAAATGGTCAGTTAGTCTAGCCAGCTATCTAAAATGGTCAGGTAGTCTAGCCAGCTATCTAAACTGGTCAGGTAGTCTAGCCAGCTATCTAAACTGGTCAGGTAGTCTAGCCAGGTATCTCAACTGGTCAGGTAGTCTAGCCAGCTATCTAAACTGGTCAGGTAGTCTAGCCAGGTATCTCAACTGGTCAGGTAGTCTAGCCAGCTATCTAAACTGGTCAGGTAGTCTAGCCAGGTATCTCAACTGGTCAGGTAGTCTAGCCAGCTATCTAAACTGGTCAGTTAGTCTAGCCAGCTATCTAAACTGGTCAGGTAGTCTAGCCAGCTATCTAAACTGGTCAGGTAGTCTAGCCAGCTATCTAAACTGGTCAGGTAGTCTAGCCAGCTATCTAAACTGGTCAGGTAGTCTAGCCAGCTATCTAAACTGGTCAGGTAGTCTAGCCAGCTATCTAAACTGGTCAGGTAGTCTAGCCAGGTATCTCAACTGGTCAGGTAGTCTAGCCAGGTATCTCAACTGGTCAGGTAGTCTAGCCAGCTATCTAAAATGGTCAGGTAGTCTAGCCAGCTATCTAAACTGGTTGAGGTAGTCTAGCCAGGTATCTCAACTGGTCAGGTAGTCTAGCCAGGTATCTAAACTGGTCAGGTAGTCTAGCCAGGTATCTCAACTGGTCAGGTAGTTAGCCAGCTATCTAAACTGGTGGTAGTCTAGCCAGGTATCTCAACTGGTCAGGTAGTCTAGCCAGCTATCTAAACTGGTCAGTTAGTCTAGCCAGCTATCTAAACTGGTCAGGTAGTCTAGCCAGCTATCTAAACTGGTCAGGTAGTCTAGCCAGCTATCTAAACTGGTCAGGTAGTCTAGCCAGCTATCTAAACTGGTCAGTTAGTCTAGCCAGCTATCTAAACTGGTCAGGTAGTCTAGCCAGCTATCTAAACTGGTCAGGTAGTCTAGCCAGCTATCTAAAATGGTCAGTTAGTCTAGCCAGCTATCTAAACTGGTCAGGTAGTCTAGCCAGCTATCTAAACTGGTCAGGTAGTCTAGCCAGCTATCTAAACTGGTCAGTTAGTCTAGCCAGCTATCTAAACTGGTCAGGTAGTCTAGCCAGCTATCTAAACTGGTCAGGTAGTCTAGCCAGCTATCTAAAATGGTCAGTTAGTCTAGCCAGCTATCTAAACTGGTCAGGTAGTCTAGCCAGCTATCTAAAATGGTCAGTTAGTCTAGCCAGCTATCTAAACTGGTCAGGTAGTCTAGCCAGGTATCTCAACTGGTCAGGTAGTCTAGCCAGCTATCTAAACTGGTCAGGTAGTCTAGCCAGCTATCTAAACTGGTCAGGTAGTCTAGCCAGGTATCTCAACTGGTCAGGTAGTCTAGCCAGCTATCTAAACTGGTCAGGTAGTCTAGCCAGGTATCTCAACTGGTCAGGTAGTCTAGCCAGCTATCTAAACTGGTCAGGTAGTCTAGCCAGGTATCTCAACTGGTCAGGTAGTCTAGCCAGCTATCTAAACTGGTCAGGTAGTCTAGCCAGCTATCTCAACTGGTCAGGTAGTCTAGTCAGCTATCTAAACTGGTCAGGTAGTCTAGCCAGCTATCAAAACTGGTCAGGTAGTCTAGCCAGCTATCTAAACTGGTCAGGTAGTCTAGCCAGCTATCTAAACTGGTCAGGTAGTCTAGCCAGCTATCTAAACTGGTCAGGTAGTCTAGCCAGCTATCTAAACTGGTCAGGTAGTCTAGCCAGCTATCTAAACTGGTCAGGTAGTCTAGCCAGCTATCTAAACTGGTCAGGTAGTCTAGCCAGATATCCTGTTGGTTCCAGACTGATGCATCCATACCGTTTGCCATAGCAACATAACATACCAGGCGGTGATGCAGCCAGTCACGATGCTCTCAATGGTGCAGCTGTAGAACAGTTCTGTTCTGTTCAGTCTCCCGAGGGGGAAGAAGCGTTGTCTTGCTCTCTTCACGACTGTGTAGGTGTGTGTGGACCATGATAGATCCTTAGTGAAGTGGCGGTGTGGTACCAAGGCAATAAAAGGAGCTGATCGCGGACGCCGAGGAGCTTGAAGCTCTCGACCCGCTCGGCTCTCAACAGCCCCCTCGGTGTGAACGGGGGCGTGCTCGGCTCTCAGTTCCCTGTCGTCCACGATCAGCTCCTTTGTCTTGACCTCCCAATAGGCTGTCTCATCGTCGTCCGTGATCAGGCCGAGCACTGTCGCGTCGTCTACAAACCTAATGATGGTGTTGGGAGTTGTGGGTGAACAGGCGTGGACTAAGCATGCACCCCTGCGGGGCCCCCGTGCTCAGGGTCAGCGTGGCGGAAGAGTTGTTACCTACCCTTAACACCTGGGGGGGGCGTTCAGTCCCAGAGTCCTTAGCTTAGTGATGAGTTTGGAGGGCACTATGGTGTTGAACACTGAGCTGTCGTCAATGAACAGCATTCCCACATAGGTGTTCCTCTTGTCAAGGTGAGAAAGGGCAGTGTGAAGGGCGATTGAGATGCTTTTGGGAAACTGGGCCTTAAGGCGAATTTCATTGTTCGTACGAGCAACGTTACATCTCTGAGCAGTTACCCAAAACCATCGTTATTAACGTTGCACTTGAACAAACAGAATCTAAACGCCTGTCTCAGACCACTCATAGAAAATGCTAAGTATAAAAAAATATATTATTACCTAGTACACATCAACTCAGTACTGGTACTCTGTGTATACAGTCATGTTATTACCTCGTACCCCTACACATCAACTCAGTACTGGTACTCTGTGTATACAGTCATGTTATTACCTCGTACCCCTACACATCAACTCAGTACTGGTACTCTGTGTATACAGCCATGTTATTACCTCGTACCCCTACACATCAACTCAGTACTGGTACTCTGTGTATACAACCATGTTATTACCTAGTACCCCTACACATCAACTCAGTACTGGTACTCTGTGTATACAGCCATGTTATTACCTAGTACCCCTACACATCAACTCAGTACTGGTACTCTGTGTATACAGCCATGTTATTACCTCGTACCCCTACACATCAATTACCTAGTACCCCTACACATCAACTCAGTACTGGTACTCTGTGTATACAGCCATGTTACTACCTAGTACCCCTACACATCAACGCAGTACTGGTACTCTGTGTATACAGCCATGTTATTACCTCGTACCCCTACACATCAACTCAGTACTGGTACTCTGTGTATACAGCCATGTTATTACCTCGTACCCCTACACATCAATTACCTCGTACCCCTACACATCAACTACCTGGTACCCCTACACATCAATTACCTCGTACCCCTACACATCAACTCAGTACTGGTACTCTGTGTAAACAGCCATGTTGTCGTTGTGTATTTATTATTACATGTTTTGTTTTTCTATTATTTCTCTATTGTCTTTCTCTCCTCATTGTTGGGAAGGGCCCGTAAGAAAGCATTTCACTGTTAGTCTACTTCTATTGTTTACGAAGCAAATGTATTTGATTGTATCTCCTCAGGCCTGACCAAACCCCTCCTCCAGCTACAGACTGACCCCAGCCTATTCGTCGCCTCGGCCGCAAATCACCTCCTGGCCCGCCTCCTAACCTTCCACCAGCCAGCTACAACCTCACACACAACCCAGGGGAATGGCCTCACTGTTCCACCCAATAAGGAAGAGGTAGAATTGGACGTAACCATGGAGACAAGTCCAGGAAGCGGGTGTTCCATCACCATGGAGATCTTGAAGCACCTGGAGAGCTCTCTGGAGTCAGACAGCCACACCCAGGTACGATTGGTTGATTGAGAATATATATATATATATTTTTTTTTTACAGCGGTGCCCCTAGAGGAGATGGGAGGGAAAATAAAGGAGGGGGAGGGGAGGAGAAGAAGTGGTTGAAGACAGATAATTATAGCTGCGAGCAGCAATGAACGGGGTCCACAGGATGACAGAAAGGACACAAGATCAGTTGGATAACAAAGGAAGTATCATGTAGGAACTATCTTCCTTTAGCAATCAGTGAAGGCAATACCATGTTTATCCAGGGATTTCTCTGTTTTGTGAGTCCTCCAGATCAGAGGCAGTAGATGACCAGGGATGTTCTGTGATGAGTCCTCCAGATCAGATTAGGGAACCAGGGATGTTCAGTCTGTTTAGTGAGTCCTCCAGATCAGAGGCAGTAGATGACCAGGGATGTTCTCTGTTTAGTGAGTCCTCCAGATCAGAGGCAGTAGGGACATAGTGGATGTTCTCTGTTTAGTGAGTCCTCCAGATCAGAGGCAGTAGATGACACGGATGTTTTCTGTTTAGTGAGTCCTCCAGATCAGAGGCAGTAGATGACCAGGGATGTTCTCTTGATAAGTGTGTGATTTGAACCATGTTCCAGTCCTGCTATTGGCTGAATATATACGAGGCAATTTAGCAATTAGTATTTGTTATTTGTTAAACCCATGTTATCTAATAGTTATGATAAATTAGGTGTTGTTGGCATATAGATAAATGTGGACATAGTGTTGTTGAGTGCTCTGTTACAACGCCACCTACAGGCCAATCTGTGACATTATGTTTTACCATGTTACTCATGACCGTTATTTACATTTTAGACCCCTTTTTCCGCCAATTTAATAGGAACCAATTGGTCATTGCCTTAGACCGCTGCCCCGCTCGCGAGGACCTAAGGCCTCTAGTTTCTAGTTTCTGTGTGCCAACTTAGAAAAAAAAGTGAACCATCTACGCTTGAGTTATTTGACCATATATATAGATTTATGAGAATAACAACAGGTTTCTGTTACTGTAATTTAATTCATTAATGGAATTCCCTTAATCTATTTTATGAGAATTTGTAAGATTCTTGTTTGCATAAAATAGACGGAGACCAGTCTTTTCAATAATGGGTAACAGAATTTATTCTCGGAGCGCGCTCCCACGTTACCACGAGCAACAGTTTATATACAATAACATGACGTCATTTCATTGCTTCTAGGATGAATCCCCTCCTCCCGACCTAGAATCAAGTGAGGTTGAAAGTTCATTCTAACTTACTAACAGGTCACACAACATAACTGAATTAACTTTTGACCCCTCAACATTATCGATCACCACTGAGCTGACAGTTCTAATTAACAGAGAACCTAGGAATGCACTCACTGCCTTATCTAAAACACCCCAGAGCTCAGTTTCGTCGGTTCAACCATAGGTTAACTACCTTATCTGTTTACTTAATCCACAACCCATTCTTTTCTGCCTAGTTGGAATGGTGTTCATTAACTTTAATTACTCCTTGTCCGTGTCTCACAATCCCTTCTTATGAACTCATTTTGTTAATCAGATATAATAAAACAGAGTATGAGTTTACTTAGTTACAGTTCCATTTAAAATGATTTGTTCAGTCATTTAATCATCATTTTCCTAACAGTTTCACTCTGCGAACCCTTTAATAATGATGTTTTTCTGAAGGTGTTTTTATAATGGTCTTCTTGAGTTATTTGACCATATATATATATATATATATATATATATATATATATAGATTTATGAGAATAACAACAGGTGCTGCGAACCCTTTAATAATGATGTTTTTCTGAAGGTGTTTTTATAATGGTCTTATTGAGTTATTTGACCATATATATATATATATATATATAGATTTATGAGAATAACAACAGGTGTTGTGAACCCTTTAACATTGATGTGTTTCTGAAGGTGTTTATATAATGGTCTTCTTGAGTTATTTGACCATATATATATATATATATATAGATTTATGAGAATAACAACAGGTGCTGTGAACCCTTTAATAATGATGTTTTTCTGAAGGTGTTTATAATGGTCTTCTTGAGTTATTTGACCATATATATATATATATATATAGATTTATGAGAATAACAACAGGTGCTGCGAACCCTTTAACATTGATGTGTTTCTGAAGGTGTTTATAATGGTCTTCTATTGTTATGACGTGTCACCAGGTGCTCCAGGGGCTGAGGCTGCTGGCCCTGACTCTACCCGAGCTGGAGGCTCCTCTGCGGGGCTCGGTGATCAGGCGAGTCCTGAGGCCTCTGGAGGGGTTGGTCCGAGAAGGCCGCAGAGCTGTCACGCAGCCTCTAATGGACGTCCTGCTGGCTACATACAGGTGTGTTTGGTGTTCCGACGGCATTACGGTGTTGGGTTGATTCTGAACATCGCTTGTGTTTCCAAGGTAACCAGGTTGATACGACCTGCTGTTTATTTAGTACTAAAAAGGGGGGCGGGGGGAGTCACTGAAATGGGGGAGGGACTACATGGACTTGTCCAATAAGATTAGTCTCCTTCTCTCTGTCCTCACTCAGTCCTACACACACACACACTGACTACACACACACACACACACACTGACTACACACACACACACACACACTGACTACACACACACACTCACTACACACACACACTGACTACACACACACACACTGACTACACACACACACACACACACACTGACTACACACACACCTTGTAATATCAACATTAACGTCAGATTGTTCAATGAGATTAGTCTCCTTATCTCTGTCCTCACTCAGTCCTACACACACTGACTACGCACACACACACACACACACACACTGACTACACACACACACACACACACACTGACTACACACACACACACACACACACACCTTGTAATATGAGCATGTAACGTCAGATTGTTCACTGAGATTGTCAAGTTCTGATTCTGCAGGTCCGGTCCGTGTGACTCCAGACTCGTCTCTCTGATGGCGTCCATGTTGAACTCCCAGAATCCCTCTGACGCTGCTCTCTGTGCCGCCGCCACCCTCCATCCGGAGACCTGGTAACAGACACTGAACATATTTATTCTATTCCGTGGCGTAGCTGACTTACTGGGTTCTGTTTCAGTCCTCCAGATAGAAGGGCGTAGCTGATTGACTAACTGGGTATTGTTTCAGTCCTCCAGATAGAAGGTCATAGCTGACTGACTAACTGGGTATTGTTTCAGTCCTCCAGATAGAAGGTCATAGCTGATTGACTAACTGGGTATTGTTTCAGGCCTCCAGATAGAAGGTCGTAGCTGACTGACTAACTGGGTTCTGTTTCAGTCCTCCAGATAGAAGGGCGTAGCTGACTGACTAACTGGGTTCTGTTTCAGTCCTCCAGATAGAAGGTCGTAGCTGACTGACTAACTGGGTTCTGTTTCAGTCCTCCAGGCCTCAGGCAGAAGGTCGTAGCTGACTGACTAACTGGGTATTGTTTCAGTCCTCCAGATAGAAGGGCGTAGCTGACTGACTAACTGGGTATTGTTTCAGTCCTCCAGATAGAAGGTCGTAGCTGACTGACTAACTGGGTATTGTTTCAGTCCTCCAGATAGAAGGTCGTAGCTGACTAACTGGGTTCTGTTTCAGTCCTCCAGATAGAAGGTCATAGCTGACTAACTGGGTATTGTTTCAGTCCTCCAGATAGAAGGGCGTAGCTAACTGACTAACTGGGTATTGTTTCAGTCCTCCAGATAGAAGGTCATAGCTGATTGACTAACTGGGTATTGTTTCAGTCCTCCAGATAGAAGGGCGTAGCTGACTGACTAACTGGGTATTGTTTCAGTCCTCCAGATAGAAGGTCGTAGCTGACTCTAACTAACTGGGTATTGTTTCAGTCCTCCAGATAGAAGGTCGTAGCTGATTGACTAACTGGGTATTGTTTCAGTCCTCAGGCAGAAGGTCGTAGCTGATTGACTAACAGGGTTTTGTTTCAGTCCTCCAGATAGAAGGGCGTAGCTGACTGACTAACTGGGTATTGTTTCAGTCCTCCAGATAGAAGGGCGTAGCTGACTGGGTATTGTTTCAGGCCTCCAGATAGAAGGGCGTAGCTGACTGGGTATTGTTTCAGTCCTCCAGATAGAAGGTCGTAGCTGATTGACTAACTGGGTATTGTTTCAGTCCTCCAGATAGAAGGTCGTAGCTGACTGGGTATTGTTTCAGTCCTCCAGATAGAAGGTCGTAGCTGACTGACTAACTGGGTATTGTTTCAGTCCTCCAGGCCTCAGGCAGAAGGTCGTAGCTGTTCTACTGGGACCTCTACAGATGGTTACTGGAGTAACTCTGCTGGACGGACCCAATGACAGACACACGGATCAACAGACTGACCACAGACAGACTGATGAAGACCACAGACACACTGATGAAGACCACAGACAGACTGATCAACGGACCGACCACAGACACACTGATGAAGACCACAGACACACTGATGAAGACCACAGACAGACTGATGAAGACCACAGACACACTGATGAAGACCACAGACACACTGATGAAGACCACAGACACACTGATCAACAGACCGACCACAGACACACTGATGAAGACCACAGACAGACTGATGAAGACCACAGACAGACTGATGAAGACCACAGACAGACTGATCAACAGACTGACCACAGACAGACTGATGAAGACCACAGACAGACGGAGGGTCGTAGCTCTCTTTCTCTCCTGCTGGATCATCTCAATCACAAACCCTCCTGTATCTCTCTGCTCTGCGTCTCCGTGTCCAGCGCTCCCTACATAGCAGACACGGTAAGAGTCTATCATAGCAGACACGGTAAGAGTCTGTCATAGCAGACACGGTAAGAGTCTATCATAGCAGACACGGTAAGAGTCTATCATAGCAGACATGGTAAGAGTCTATCATAGCAGACATGGTAAGAGTCTATCATAGCAGACACGGTAAGAGTCTGTTATAGCAGACACGGTAAGAGTCTATCATAGCAGACACGGTAAGAGTCTATCATAGCAGACACGGTAAGAGTCTATCATAGCAGACACGGTAAGAGTCTGTCATAGCAGACATGGTAAGAGTCTATCATAGCAGACATGGTAAGAGTCTATCATAGCAGACATGGTAAGAGTCTATCATAGCAGACATGGTAAGAGTCTGTCATAGCAGACACGGTAAGAGTCTATCATAGCAGACACGGTAAGAGTCTATCATAGCAGACACGGTAAGAGTCTATCATAGCAGACACGGTAAGAGTCTGTTATAGCAGACACGGTAAGAGTCTATCATAGCAGACACGGTAAGAGTCTGTCATAGCAGACATGGTAAGAGTCTATCATAGCAGACATGGTAAGAGTCTATCATAGCAGACACGGTAAGAGTCTATCATAGCAGACATGGTAAGAGTCTCATAGCAGACATGGTAAGAGTCTATCATAGCAGACACGGTAAGAGTCTATCATAGCAGACACGGTAAGAGTCTGTCATAGCAGACACGGTAAGAGTCTGTCATAGCAGACACGGTAAGAGTCTATCATAGCAGACACGGTAAGAGTCTGTCATAGCAGACACGGTAAGAGTCTGTCATAGCAGACACGGTAAGAGTCTGTCATAGCAGACACGGTAAGAGTCTGTCATAGCAGACATGGTAAGAGTCTATCATAGCAGACATGGTAAGAGTCTGTCATAGCAGACACGGTAAGAGTCTATCATAGCAGACACGGTAAGAGTCTATCATAGCAGACACGGTAAGAGTCTATCATAGCAGACACGGTAAGAGTCTGTCCTAGCAGACACGGTAAGAGTCTATCATAGCAGACACGGTAAGAGTCTATCATAGCAGACACGGTAAGAGTCTATCATAGCAGACACGGTAAGAGTCTATCATAGCAGACACGGTAAGAGTCTATCATAGCAGACACGGTAAGAGTCTGTCATAGCAGACACGGTAAGAGTCTATCATAGCAGACATGGTAAGAGTCTATCATAGCAGACACGGTAAGAGTCTATCATAGCAGACACGGTAAGAGTCTATCATAGCAGACACGGTAAGAGTCTATCATAGCAGACACGGTAAGAGTCTATCATAGCAGAGACGGTAAGAGTCTATCATAGCAGACACGGTAAGAGTCTATCATAGCAGACACGGTAAGAGTCTATCATAGCAGACACGGTAAGAGTCTATCATAGCAGACACGGTAAGAGTCTGTCCTTCTCCTCTACTCTGTGTGTTTGTCATGGACCTGAGAGACGGATAGCATATCCCATAGCAGTAGAGGGATTTACTGTTGTCACTACCTGCATTTGGGGGCGTCTGGACAAATCTCCCTCTTTTTCATATGGTCCTTCAATCTCTGTCTCTTTCTCTCTCTCTCTGTCGGTCTCTCTATTTCTCTGTCTCTCTATTTCTCTGTCTCTCTCTGTCTCTCCCTGTCTCTCTGTCTGTCTGTCTCTCTGTCTGTCTCTCTCTGTCTCTCTCTCTGTCGGTCTCTCTCTCTCTCTCTGTCTCTCTCTCTGTCGGTCTCTCTCTGTCTGTCTCTCTCTCTCAGGATTCATCTGCCTCCGTCATCCTTGCTGTGGTGTCACTCCTGAGGATCTGTAACGGCCACTCCCCCTCACCCGAGAGCAAAGCTGCTATTGGCTGTAGCAAAGCATCCACCAACCTGATTGGCTGCAGCAAGGTCCAGCGGTGTTGCCTAGACTCCCTGGCTAGCCTTAGCACCTGCCCTGGTGAGAATCTAGACTCTGGGAGCGTGTTCAGGA
>NW_027002886.1:0-62500 GCF_036934945.1 Oncorhynchus masou masou | reverse complement strand
GTCACTGAAGGTACAGGGAGTCAATATCAATATATCTGGTCACTGAAGATACAGGGAGTCAATATATCTGGTCACTGAAGGTACAGGGAGTCAACATCAATATATCTGGTCACTGAAGGTACAGGGAGTCAATATATCTGGTCACTGAAGGTACAGGGAGTCAACATCAATATATCTGGTCACTGAAGATACAGGGAGTCAATATATCTGGTCACTGAAGGAACAGGGAGTCAACATCAATATATCTGGTCACTGAAGGTACAGGGAGTCAACATCAGTATATCTGGTCACTGAAGATACAGGGAGTCAATATATCTGGTCACTGAAGGTACAGGGAGTCAATATATCTGGTCACTGAAGGAACAGGGAGTCAATATATCTGGTCACTGAAGGAACAGGGAGTCAACATATCTGGTCACTGAAGGTACAGGGAGTCAACATCAATATATCTGGTCACTGAAGGTACAGGGGGTCGACATATCTGGTCACTGAAGATACAGGGAGTCAATATATCTGGTCACTGTAGGTACAGGGAGTCGACCTCCTGCCCATGCTAAAGAAGTGTGTGTGTGTGTGTGTGTGTGTGTGTGTGTGTGTGTGTGTGTGTGTGTGTGTGTGTGTGTGTGTGTGTGTGTGTGTGTGTGTGTGTGTGTGTGTGTGTGTGTGTGTGTGTGTTGTAACAGACCTCCTGCCCGTGCTAAAGAAGCGTGTGTGTGATGTGCGTTGGGAGGTTCGAGACTCCACTCTGGAGTTCCTCGGCCAGCTGTGTGAGGCGTTAAGCTGCACTGTCACTCCTATCCTGCTGGAGGCGCTGTGGGATCAGGAGAGCTATGTGAGGGCGAGTGCCATCTCTGCCCTGGCCAGGACACTACCACTCAATGACCAGCAGGGGGAGCCAGGGAACCAGACACAGGTGAGACTCTGACCGACACATTTCATTTCCTGTATAACGGATGCCCCACTTCACATTTCTCAATATATATATATATATATATATATATATTTATATATATATATACATATTTTATTTTTATGAAGATTTGTTTAATTCATATAAATCTAATATTTTAAAACAATACATTTTGACGAATCAAGTGATTCGATTCGCCATTGTAGTAGTTGGAATCCGGTTCAATCGCGGTGAATCGAATCAAAAATAATAATTAGTGAATCGCAACCAGTAAAAGGAAATAAATAGCAGCTGTAGTCTTTGTGATGATACTCCAGTGGACAGAGAGTTGATGAGACACCTGGATGATACTCGTCAGTCTGGAGTCAACACTTCCATGGTCAGATCTACTGTGTACTGTCAGATCTACTGTGTACTGTCAGATATACTGTGTACTGTCAGATCTACTGTGTACTGTCAGATATACTGTGTACTGTCAGATCTACTGTGTACTGTCAGATCTACTGTGTACTGTCAGATACTGTGTACTGTCAGATATACTGTGTACTGTCAGATCTACTGTGTACTGTCAGATCTACTGTGTACTGTCAGATATACTGTGTACTGTCAGATATACTGTGTACTGTCAGATATTGGTTAAATAATAAAATTAAATTCCATTTTGTTATGACAAGTCTAAATAAGTTCAGGAGTCAAAATATGTTTTAATAAGTTGCATGTGATGGGAGAAAACTGAGGATGGATCAACATCGTTGTAGGTTACTATTGTGACGTAACTATCAGACAGAGTGAGAAGAAGGAAGTCTGTTACAGAACATATATATATATATTCCAGAACATCCTGTTTGCAACAAGGCACTAAAGTAATATTGGAAAAAACAAAAAAAGCAATTAACTTTTTGTCCTGAATACAAAGTGTTACGTTTGGGCAAATCCAGTTCAACACATTACTGAGTCTCCATATTGTCAAGCATAGTGGTGGCTGCATCAGGTTATGGGTATGCTTGTCATCATTAAGGACTGGGGGAGTTTTTCAGGATAAAAAAATAACTGAATGGAGCTAAGCACAGGCAGAATCCTAGAGGAAAACCTGGTTCAGTCTGCTTTCCACCAGACACTGGGAGATGAATTCACCTTTCAGCAGGACAATAACCTAAAACACAAGGACAAATATACACTGGAGTTGTTTACCAAGAAGACAGTGAATGCTCCCAAGTGGCTTAGATAGATTTGACTTAAATCTGCTTGAAAATCTATTTCAAGACCTGAAAATGGTTGTCCAGCAATGATCAACAACCAATGGGCAAATATTGTACAATCCAGGTGTGTAAAGCTCTTAGAGACTTACCCAGAAAAACTCACAGCTGTAATCGCTGCAAAAGGTGATTCGAACATGTATTGACTCGGGAGTGTGAATACTTATGTAAATGAGAGATTTAAAGAGATTCAAAGAATTTGCAAAGAAATCCATAAAAAACATGTTTTCACTTTGTCATTTTGGGGTATTGTGATGTCATTTTGGGGTATTGTGATGTCATTATGGGGTATTGTGATGTCATTATGGGGTATTGTGATGTCATTATGGGGTATTGTGATGTCATTATGGGGTATTGTGATGTCGTTATGGGGTATTGTGATGTCGTTATGGGGTATTGTGATGTCATTATGGGGTATTGTGATGTCATTATGGGGTAAATAATGTTCACTTGACAAAAAGTGTTGTCCTGTTACTGTGTGTTCTCTCCAGGAGCAGACCCTGGGTCAGTTAACTGTTGTTACTGTGTGTGTTCTCTCCAGGAGCAGACCCTGGGTCAGTTAACTGTTGTTACTGTGTGTGTTCTCTCCAGGAGCAGACCCTGGGTCAGTTAACTGTTGTTACTGTGTGTTCTCTCCAGGAGCAGACCCTGGGTCAGTTAACTGTTGTTACTGTGTGTTCTCTCCAGGAGCAGACCCTGGGTCAGTTAACTGTTGTTACTGTGTGTTCTCTCCAGGAGCAGACCCTGGGTCAGTTAACTGTTGTTACTGTGTGTGTTCTCTCAAGGAGCAGACCCTGGGTCAGTTAACTGTTGTTACTGTGTGTGTTCTCTCCAGGAGCAGACCCTGGGTCAGTTAACTGTTGTTACTGTGTGTTCTCTCCAGGAGCAGACCCTGGGTCAGTTAACTGTTGTTACTGTGTGTTCTCTCCAGGAGCAGACCCTGGGTCAGTTAACTGTTGTTACTGTGTGTGTTCTCTCCAGGAGCAGACCCTGGGTCAGTTAACTGTTGTTACCGTTATACAGTTAACTGTTGTTACTGTGTGTTCTCTCCAGGAGCAGACCCTGGGTCAGTTAACTGTTGGTACTGTGCGTTCTCTCCAGGAGCAGACCCTGGGTCAGTTAACTGTTGTTACTGTGTGTTCTCTCCAGGAGCAGACCCTGGGTCAGTTAACTGTTGTTACTGTGTGTGTTCTCTCCAGGAGCAGACCCTGGGTCAGTTAACTGTTGTTACTGTGTGTTCTCTCCAGGAGCAGACCCTGGGTCAGTTAACTGTTGTTACTGTGTGTTCTCTCCAGGAGCAGACCCTGGGTCAGTTAACTGTTGTTACTGTGTGTTCTCTCCAGGAGCAGACCCTGGGTCAGTTAACTGTTGTTACTGTGTGTTCTCTCCAGGAGCAGACCCTGGGTCAGTTAACTGTTGTTACTGTGCGTTCTCTCCAGGAGCAGACCCTGGGTCAGTTAACTGTTGTTACTGTGTGTTCTCTCCAGGAGCAGACCCTGGGTCAGTTAACTGTTGTTACTGTGTGTTCTCTCCAGGAACAGACCCTGGGTCAGTTAACTGTTGTTACTGTGTGTTCTCTCCAGGAGCAGACCCTGGGTCAGTTAACTGTTGTTACTGTGTGTTCTCTCCAGGAGCAGACCCTGGGTCAGTTAACTGTTGTTACTGTGTGTTCTCTCCAGGAACAGACCCTGGGTCAGTTACTAGACATCCTGTCTCAGGATTCAGAGGGCTTCCCCAGACGTGCTGTGGTCCAGTTCTTCATCAGCTGGCTAAAGACACACCCCTCATCTTCCTCCTCCTCCTCCTCCTCCTCGCTGTGTTCTGTCCTATCGCTGGGCAGCACTGATCTGGACTGGGAGGTTAAAGTTCACACCCTGGAGCTGGTTGAGCTCTGATGGAGGAAACACTTCCAGGTCACCAGGAGTCAGAGCTGGGGTCAGCTCCTGTTGTTACGGTGGCTCTGGAGGGACAAACCTACTAACACACACTGACCTCACACACCCCTAACGCTGTGACGTGCCAGTCCTCACCCCTTCTAACACACACCCCAACTGACACGCACACACCCCCTCACACACACACCCAACTACATCTGTAGTGTGTGGTCTGTCTCCAGTTGGTGGAGCTCGGTATTGTAACAGCATTACTCAACGGCCTGTTTGATTGCGACAGACCTGTAGCTTTAAAAGCCTGTAGTCTGTTGCTACGACTACGAGACGCGGTGTGTCCGTCCCGGTCGCTCGGGAAAGGTGCTATGACAACTGACGACACAACAGTTGCCAAGGTGACTTTTGATCTGAGGGGTCAGGTTTGGGAGCGGGAGGTCACGAGGAAGTTACAGGAGAAGAGAGGATCTGATTGGGTTAAAGAGTCCAGGGAAGTAGGTTGTGATAGGCCGAACAAAAACAGAGATTCTGACAGGACAGACGGGGCTGGTTCCGAAGCCTGCGATAGGTCGACAGGGAAGAGTGTGTGTGAGGGTAGCGAGGGTGTGTGAGGTGCTGTGGTCGTTGGGTCTAGAGGAGAGGCAGAGTGTGTTATCACAGAGTAGTGACCATGTCCAGAACTCACCCCTCTCTCTGCTAGAGGACATCCTGAACACTACCGACACCTCACACACTGACGAGGTTATAGTAGACTGTTACTGACCGACACACGACCTGAACACTACCGACACCTCACACACTGACGAGGTTATAGTAGACTGTTATTGACCAACACGACCTGAACGCTACCGACAGCTCACACACTGACGAGGTTATAGACTGTTACTGACCAACACGACCTGAACACTACCGACAGCTCACACACTGACGAGGTTATAGTAGACTGTTATTGACCGACACGACCTGAACGCTACCGACAGCTCACACACTGACGAGGTTATAGTAGACTGTTATTGACCGACACGACCTGAACGCTACCGACACCTCACACACTGACGAGGTTATAGTAGACTGTTACTGACCGACACGACCTGAACACTACCGACACCTCACACACTGACGAGGTTATAGTAGACTGTTACTGACCGACACGACCTGAACACTACCGACACCTCACACACTGACGAGGTTATAGTAGACTGTTATTGACCGACACACGACCTGAACACTACCGACACCTCACACACTGACGAGGTTATAGTAGACTGTTACTGACCGACACGACCAGAACACTACCGACACCTCACACACTGACGAGTGTTATAGTAGACTGTTATTGACCGACACACGACCTGAACACTACCGACACCTCACACACTGACGAGGTTATAGTAGACTGTTATTGACCGACACACGACCTGAACACTACCGACACCTCACACACTGACGAGGTTATAGTAGACTGTTATTGACCGACACGACCTGAACACTACCGACACCTCACACACTGACGAGGTTATAGTAGACTGTTATTGACCGACACGACCTGAACGCTACCGACACCTCACACACTGACGAGGTTATAGTAGACTGTTATTGACCGACACGACCTGAACACTACCGACACCTCACACACTGACGAGGTTATAGTAGACTGTTATTGACCGACACGACCTGAACACTACCGACACCTCACACACTGACGAGGTTATAGACTGTTACTGACCGACACGACCTGAACGCCACCGACACCTCACACACTGACGAGGTTATAGACTGTTACTGACCGACACGACCTGAACGCCACCGACACCTCACACACTGACGAGGTTATAGTAGACTGTTATTGACCGACACGACCTGAACACTACCGACACCTCACACACTGACGAGGTTATAGTAGACTGTTATTGACCGACACGACCTGAACGCCACCGACACCTCACACACTGACGAGGTTATAGTAGACTGTTATTGACCGACACGCGTTGTGATGGACTAACACAGTTTTATTTGTGATGATTGTTTCTCCTCTGTACGTTGACTAGTGGATACTGTAGTTAGAGTTCCATTGGGACATAACTGTTGATCATCTACCAGGAAAATAAATAAAGATACTGTTTTGATATTTCAAACCACTGGTGTCAACGTTTTCCTGACTTGGTATGTTGAGAGTGAGTGAGGAGAGAGTGAGGAGAGAGAGGAGGAGAGAGGGAGGAGAGTGAGGAGAGAGCGAGGGAGGAGAGAGAGGGAGGAGAGTGAGCGGGGAGAGAGAAGAGAGTGAGGAGAGAGCGAGGAGAGAGAGTGAGGAGAGAGCGAGGGAGGAGAGTGAGGAGAGAGTGGGGTCAGCGAGGGAGAGAGGGAGGAGAGTGAGGAGAGAGCGAGGGGAGAGAGGGAGGAGAGTGAGGAGAGAGTGAGGGAGAGAGCGAGGGGACAAGACACCCCCTCAGACAGAGAAAGAGTGAGGGAGAGAGCGAGGGAGGAGAGTGAGGAGAGAGCGAGGGAGGAGAGTGAGGAGAGAGCGAGGGGAGGAGAGTGAGGGGAGAGCGGGAGGAGAGTGAGGAGAGAGTGAGGAGAGAGCCCAAGCGAGGGGAGAGAGAGTGGAGAAAGAAGAGAGAGAGGAGAGAGTGAGGAGAGAGCGAGGGGGAGAGGAGGAGAGTGAGGAGGAGGAGCGAGGGAGGAGAGAGAGAGGGAGGCCTGAGTGAGGGAGAGAGAAGAGCCTGTAGTCTGTTGGACGAGAGAGAGGAGGAGAGTGAGGTGCTATGAGCGAGGGAGGAGAGAGAGGGAGGTGAGAGTGAGGAGAGAGTTTGCGAGGGGAGAGAGAAGAGAGGAGGAGAGAGCGAGGAGAGAGAGAGTGAGGGAGAGCAGGAGTGAGGGAGAGAGCGAGGAGAGAGAGAGTGAGGAGAGAGCGAGGAGAGAGAGAGGGAGGGAGAGTGGGAGAGAGAGCGAGGGGAGAGAGAAGAGAGTGAGGGGAGGCGAGGAGAGAGAGAGTGAGAAGAGAGTGAGGAGAGAGAGGGAGGAGAGTGGGGAGAGAGCGGGGAGAGTGAGGGGAGCGAGGGAGGAGAGAGCGAGGGGAGAGAGCGAGGGGAGAGAGGGAGGAGAGTGAGGAGAAAGTGAGAAGAGAGTGGGGAGAGCGAGGAGAGCGCGAGGGAGGGGAGTGAGGGAGAGAAGAGAGTGAGGAGAGAGCGAGGGAGGAGAGTGAGGGGAGACGAGGGAGGGAGGAGAGTGTGAGGAGATCGAGGGAGGAGAGGGAGGAGAGACGAGGGAGGAGAGTGAGGGGGAGGGAGGAGAGTGAGGGGAGAGCTGCGAGGGAGGAGAGTGAGGAGAGAGAAGAACACTAGGGACAGCTCACACAGGGAGGAGAGTTGGGGAGACGACTGAGGGAGGAGAGTGACCTGGACAGACCGAGAGTGGACACACTGAGGAGGTTAGAGAGAGAGAGGAGACGAGGGGGAGAGAGAGCGAGGGGGACAGAGAGGGAGGAGAGAGAGGAGAGTGAGGAGAGAGGGAGGACACCTCACACACTGACGAGGAGAGAGTGAGGAGAGTGAGTAGAGAGTGAGAAAGAGAGTGGGAGAGGGAGGAGACACGAGAGAAGGAAGAGTGAGGAGAAGGTGGGGAGAGACACTGAGAAAGGTTAGAGAGTAGCGAAGAGAGTGAGGACCGGCTGGGAGAAACCTGAACAGGGGACCGACACCTCACACACTGACGAGGTGAGAGAGACTGTTATTGACGAGGAGAGAGACGAGGGAGGAGAGAGAGGGAGACTGAGGAGAGACCTCACACACTGACGAGGTGATAGTAGAGCTGGGTTAGGGAGGGAGAGAGGACCTGAGAGACTGAGGAGACACCGAGGGGAGAGAGACACTGACGAGGTGATAGTAGACGTTATTGAGGAGACAGGAGAGAGTGAAGAGAGTGGGGGAGAGAGCAAGGGGACACACTGAGTATAGAGGTGAGAAGTAGAGTGGGAGAGAGAGGAGGACAGTCACAGAGTGAGGAAGAACGTGGGAGAGAGACGACCTGAGAGACCTCACAGTGAGGTTATAGTAGACTGTTATTGCGAAGAGAGTGAGGAGGTCAGCGTTGTGAGAGGGACTAGACACAGTTAGAAGAGGGAGGAGAGAGTGAGGAGAGAGTGATGATTGTTTCTCCTTCTGACTGTTGACTAGTGAAGACCCCAGTGAGGTTAGAGTTCGAGGTCCCTTCTGAAGTGGAGATCACCAGGGGACTGAGGAGAGAGTGAGGTTACTGCGATACTGTTCTGACGATACCTCAGACAGTGAGGTTATAGAGAGCGAGAATTGAGGGAGGAGAGTGAGGTAGAGAGACACACTGAGAGGGGGAGAGTGAGTGTGAGTAGAGAGAGTGGGAGAGAGAGGGGAGGAGAGTGAGGGAGAGTGCCAGTGAGGAGAGAAGGTGGGGAGAGAGGGAGGAGAGACAGAGTGAGGAGAGAGTGCGAAGAGAGTGAGGAGACAGTGGGAGGAGAGTGAGGAGAGAGGCGAGGGACAGAGGAGAGTGAGGAGAGAGCGAGAAGAGAGGGAGGAGAGTGAGGAGAAGAGTGGGAGAGATAGGGACTGAGCGAGGGAGAGACCTGGGAGGAGAGTGGGGAGAGAGTGAGGAGAGAGAGGAGAGTGAGGAGAGTGAGGAGGTGAGCGAGAAGAGAGGGAGGGAGAGTGAGGGAGAGTGGGAGAGAAGAGAGAGAGTGAGGGAGGAGAGAGCGAGACTGTTTTCCAGGGAGGTGGTCTGAGAGCAAGGGGAGAGAGAGGGGGAGAGTGAGGAGAGAGCTGAGAGAGAAGAGAGTGAGGGAGAGATGGAGGGGGAGAAGGGAGAGAGAGGGAGGAGAGTGAGGAGAGAGTGAGAAGGAGTGGGGAGAGAGCGAGGGGGAGAGAGAGGTTAGGAGAGAAGAGAGGAGAGAGAGCGAGGGGGAGAGAGGGAGGAGAGAGAGAGAGTGAGGAGGAAGCGAGGAGAGGCGAGGAGGAGAGTGAGGGGAGAGGCGAGGGGAGAGAGTGAGGAGAGAGAGGGAGGAGAGTGCCTTGAAGAGAGTGGGGAGGAACGAGGAGAGCGGGAGAGAGGGAGGAGAGTGAGGAGAGAGAAGAGAGTGAGGGAACGAAGAGAAGCGAGGGGAGAGGAGGGGAGAGTGAGGGAGAAAGAGAGTAGAGAGAGCGAGGAGTGAGGGAGAAAGAGAGGAGAGGGTGGGAGAGAGTGGAGTAGAGGAGTGAGTGAGGACGAGAGGAGACCAGGGAGGAGAGTGAGGAGACAGTGGGGAGCGGGGAACCAGGGAGAACGGGGGAGTGAGAGAGAGAGAGAGAGTGAGGAGAAAGAGTGAGGAGAGGGCTAGGAGAGAGCGAGGGCAAGGACCAGAGGGAGGAGAGAGGGAGGGAGAGGAGAGAGCGAGTGGTTTAAAGTATAGAGAGGGAGGAGGCGACTTGGGAAAAGTGAGGAGAGGCGAGGAGAGAGGAGGGAAGGAGTGAGGAGAGAGGCGAGGGGAGGAGGAACGCTCTGAGGGAGAGAGGGAGGAGAGAGGTGAGGAGAGAGGGGGAGAGAGAGGAGAGTGGGGAGTAAGGAGAGAGAGAGTGAGGAGAGAGGAGAGAGTGAGGAAGAGGGGAGGGAGGAAAAGAGAGTGGGGAGAGCGAGGAGAGATGAGGGAAGAGATGGAGGAGGACAGGAGATCCAGTCTCTAATGAGAGGAGAGGAGGGGATAAGAGAGGAGTAGGAGAAAGAGGAAGAGTTTACAGAAGAGAGGAGGCGAGGAGTAGGAGAGAGAGGAAACCCACTGTGAGGAGTAAGAAAGAGAGGTGAGGGTAGAAACCCCAGAGGGAGAGGAGAGTGAGTAGGAGATGAGAAGTGAAAGGAGAGGAGGATAGGGAGAGAGGGTAGGAGAAAGGAGATACAGCGAGGGTAGACAGAGGTCAGCTGGGCACAGAGAATATATTTTTTTAAATATATTTTTCACTTGGGAGAAAAGTGAGAGAGAGAGGGAGGAAGGAGAGAGAGGTAGGGAGGAAGGCGAGAAGTAGTGTGAGGTGTAGGGAGGGGAGAGAAGAGAAAGGAGAGAGGGAGGGAGGTAGAGGGAGAGAAAAGGAGAGAGGGAGGAAGGAGTGACCCCAGGTCGGGAGAGGACAGAAAGGAGGGAGGAAGGCTGGAGTGAGAGATGTAGTAATGTCTTCCACATGCTGATCAGTCTTAATGTTTCCTGGAGATTAGAGTTCCCTGGAACTTTACACTGATCAATGTTTCTGACCGACCCACTGTGTGGAAACCATACACTCTGACCCCAGGTCAGCTGTCTGTGTCCCTTCTGACTGGTAGAAACCATACACTCTGACCCCAGGTCAGCTGTCTGTGTCCCTTCTGACTGGTAGAAACCATACACTCTGACCCCAGGTCAGCTGTCTGTGTCCCTTCTGACTGGTAGAAACCATACACTCTGACCCCAGGTCAGCTGTCTGTGTCCCTTCTGAAGTGGTAGAAACCATACACTCTGACCCCAGGTCAGCTGTCTGTGTCCCTTCTGACTGGTAGAAACCATACACTCTGACCCCAGGTCAGCTGTCTCTGTGTCCCTTCTGACTGGTAGAAACCATACACTCTGACCCCAGGTCAGCTGTCTGTGTCCCTTCTGACTGGTAGAAACCATATACTCTGACCCCAGGTCAGCTGTCTGTGTCCCTTCTGACTGGTAGAAACCATACACTCTGACCCCAGGTCAGCTGTCTGTGTCCCTTCTGGCTGGTAGAAACCATACACTCTGACCCCAGGTCAGCTGTCTGTGTCCCTTCTGACTGGTAGAAACCATACACTCTGACCCCAGGTCAGCTGTCTGTGTCCCTTCTGAAGTGGTAGAAACCATACACTCTGACCCCAGGTCAGCTGTCTGTGTCCCTTCTGACTGGTAGAAACCATACACTCTGACCCCAGGTCAGCTGTCTGTGTCCCTTCTGACTGGTAGAAACCATACACTCTGACCCCAGGTCAGCTGTCTGTGTCCCTTCTGACTGGTAGAAACCATACACTCTGACCCCAGGTCAGCTGTCTGTGTCCCTTCTGACTGGTAGAAACCATACACTCTGACCCCAGGTCAGCTGTCTGTGTCCCTTCTGACTGGTAGAAACCATACACTCTGACCCCAGGTCAGCTGTCTGTGTCCCTTCTGACTGGTAGAAACCATACACTCTGACCCCAGGTCAGCTGTCTCTGTCCCTTCTGACTGGTAGAAACCATACACTCTGACCCCAGGTCAGCTGTCTGTGTCCCTTCTGACTGGTAGAAACCATACACTCTGACCCCAGGTCAGCTGTCTGTGTCCCTTCTGACTGGTAGAAACCATACACTCTGACCCCAGGTCAGCTGTCTCTGTGTCCCTTCTGACTGGTAGAAACCATACACTCTGACCCCAGGTCAGCTGTCTGTGTCCCTTCTGAAGTGGTAGAAACCATATACTCTGACCTCAGGTCAGCTGTCTGTGTTTATTTTACTTTTATTTAACTAGGCACTTCGGTTAAGTAATGTTCAATGCCGGTCTAGGAACAGTGGGTTAACTGCCTTGTTCAGGGGAACAGTGGGTTAACTGCCTTGTTCAGGGGAACAGTGGGTTAACTGCCTTGTTCAGGGGAACAGTGGGTTAACTGCCTTGTTCAGGGGAACAGTGGGTTAACTGCCTTGTTCAGGGGAACAGTGGGTTAACTGCCTTGTTCAGGGGAACAGTGGGCTAACTGCCTTGTTCAGGGGAACAGTGGGTTAACTGCCTTGTTCAGGGGGAACAGTGGGCTTAACTGCCTTGTTCAGGGGAACAGTGCTCTAACCACTGCCAACGCTCTAACCGCCAGGCTTAAACCACCAGCGGGTTAACCACCAGGCCAACGCTCTAACCACAGCCAACGCTCTAACCACCAGGCCAACGCTCTAACCACCAGGGGCTCTAACCACCAGGCCAGCGCTCTAACCACCAGGCCAACGCTCTAACCACCAGGCCAGCGCTCTAACCACCAGGCCAGCGCTCTAACCACCAGGCCAACGCTCTAACCACCAGGCCAACGCTCTAACCACCAGGCCAGCGCTCTAACCACCAGGCCAACGCTCTAACCACCAGGCCAGCGCTCTAACCACCAGTCCAACGCTCTAACCACCAGGCCAACGCTCTAACCACCAGGCCAACGCTCTAACCACCAGGCCAGCGCTCTAACCACCAGGCCAGCGCTCTAACCACCAGGCCAACGCTCTAACCACCAGGCCAACGCTCTAACCACCAGGCCAACGCTCTAACCACCAGGCCAGCGCTCTAACCACCAGGCCAACGCTCTAACCACCAGGCCAACGCTCTAACCACCAGGCCAACGCTCTAACCACCAGGCCAGCGCTCTAACCACCAGGCCAGCGCTCTAACCACTAGGCCAGCGCTCTAACCACCAGGCCAACGCTCTAACCACCAGGCCAGCGCTCTAACCACTAGGCCAACGCTCTAACCACCAGGCCAGCGCTCTAACCACCAGGCCAGCGCTCTAACCACCAGGCCAACGCTCTAACCACCAGGCCAACGCTCTAACCACCAGGCCAACGCTCTAACCACCAGGCCACGCGCTCTAACCACCAGGCCAGCGCTCTAACCACCAGGCCAACGCTCTAACCACCAGGCCAACGCTCTAACCACCAGGCCAACGCTCTAACCACCAGGCCAGCGCTCTAACCACCAGGCCAGCGCTCTAACCACCAGCCAACGCTCTAACCACCAGGCCAGCTCTAACCACCAGGCCACGCTCTAACCACCAGGCCAACGCTCTAACCACCAGGCCAACGCTCTAACCACCAGGCCAACGCTCTAACCACCAGGCCAACGCTCTAACCACCAGGCCAACGCTCTAACCACCAGGCCACGCTCTAACCACCAGGCCAACGCTCTAACCACCAGGCCAACGCTCTAACCACCAGGCCAACGCTCTAACCACCAGGCCAACGCTCTAACCACCAGGCCAACGCTCTAACCACCAGGCCAACGCTCTAACCACCAGGCCAACGCTCTAACCACCAGGCCAACGCTCTAACCACCAGGCCAGCGCTCTAACCACCAGGCCAACGCTCTAACCACCAGGCCAGCGCTCTAACCACCAGGCCACGCTCTAACCACCAGGCCAACGCTCTAACCACCAGGCCAACGCTCTAACCACCAGCCAGCCTAACCACCAGGCCAGCGCTCTAACCACCAGCGCTCTAACCACCAGGCCAACGCTCTAACCACCAGGCCAACGCTCTAACCACCAGGCCAACGCTCTAACCACCAGGCCAACGCTCTAACCACCAGGCCAACGCTCTAACCACCAGGCCAACGCTCTAACCACCAGGCCAACGCTCTAACCACCAGGCCAGCGCTCTAACCACCAGGCCAGCGCTCTAACCACCAGGCCAGCGCTCTAACCACCAGGCCAACGCTCTAACCACCAGGCCAACGCTCTAACCACTTGGCCAACGCTCTAACCACCAGGCCAACGCTCTAACCACTAGTCCAATGCTCTAACCACCAGACCAACGCTCTAACCACTAGGCCAACGCTCTAACCACTAGGCCAGCGCTCTAACCACCAGGCCAACGCTCTAACCACCAGGCCAGCGCTCTAACCACTAGGCCAACGCTCTAACCACCAGGCCAGCGCTCTAACCACTAGGCCAACGCTCTAACCACCAGGCCAACGCTCTAACCACCAGGCCGACGCTCTAACCACCAGGCCGACGCTCTAACCACCAGGCCAACGCTCTAACCACCAGGCCAACGCTCTAACCACCAGGCCAACGCTCTAACCACTTGGCCAACGCTCTAACCACTAGGCCAACGCTCTAACCACCAGGCCAACGCTCTAACCACCAGGCCAACGCTCTAACCACCAGGCCAACGCTCTAACCACCAGGCCAGCGCTCTAACCACCAGGCCAGCGCTCTAACCACCAGGCCAGCGCTCTAACCACCAGGGCTCTAACCACCAGGCCAGCGCTCTAACCACCAGGCCAGCGCTCTAACCACCAGGCCAGCGCTCTAACCACCAGGCCAAGCGCTCTAACCACCAGGCCAACGCTCTAACCACCAGGCCAACGCTCTAACCACCAGGCCAACGCTCTAACCACCAGGCCAACGCTCTAACCACCAGCCAACGCTCTAACCACCAGGCCAACGCTCTAACCACCAGGCCAGCGCTCTAACCACCAGGCCAACGCTCTAACCACCAGCCAACGCTCTAACCACCAGGCCAACGCTCTAACCACCAGGCCAACGCTCTAACCACCAGGCCAGCGCTCTAACCACCAGGCCAACGCTCTAACCACCAGGCCAACGCTCTAACCACCAGGCCAACGCTCTAACCACTTGGCCAACGCTCTAACCACTTGGCCAACGCTCTAACCACCAGGCCAACGCTCTAACCACTTGGCCAACGCTCTAACCACCAGGCCAGCGCTCTAACCACCAGGCCAGCGCTCTAACCACCAGGCCAACGCTCTAACCACCAGGCCAACGCTCTAACCACCAGGCCAGCGCTCTAACCACCAGGCCAACGCTCTAACCACCAGGCCAACGCTCTAACCACCAGGCCAACGCTCTAACCACCAGTCCAACGCTCTAACCACTAGTCCAACGCTCTAACCACCAGGCCCTTCTGAAGTGATAGAAACGTCTGACATAGAATCAACACTGTGTGGGGGAAAACAACTATTGATCCTGGTGATTTTAGTGATAAAACGGTCTGACATAGGAACCGACTCACCCCACTACTAGGGACAATGATGAATACTGGGTGTGTTTGTGTGTAGGTTGAGTGTGTTTGCAGTGTGTGTGTGTTATCGGTTTGTGTTATCAGTGTGTATATGTGTTATCAGTGTGTGTATAGACTCTGCTCCATGCTGGGTAGTCAACAGTCCAACAGCCACATCACTAACATCCAGAGATCTCCCTCTCTCCCCCGTTATTAAATACCAGAGTTCAGCTTTAGGTCCAATCAAACGACCCTCGAGGAAATATCAGCTAAACCAAAGTCATGGGACATCTCTCTCACACACACACACACACACACAGCCACGTCCACTCACACAGCCACACACACACACACAGCCACGTCCACTCACACACACAGGCACGTCCACACACACACACACACACACAGCCACAGCCACGTCCACTCACACACACAGGCACGTCCACTCACACACACACAGCCACGTCCACACACGCACACGCACACACACACACAGGCATGTCCACTCACACACACAGGCACGTCCCACACACACACAGGCCACACACACAGCCACAGCCACGTCCACTCACACACAGGCACGTCCACTCACACACACAGCCACGTCCACACACGCACACACAGGCACGTCCACTCTAACACACACAGGCACGTCCACACACACACACACAGCCACAGCCACTACACACACAGGCACGTCCACTCACACACACAGGCACGCCCACTCTCACACACCACAGCCACGCTCTAACCACACACGCACACGCACACACACACACAGGCATGTCCACTCACACACACAGGCACGTCCACACACACACACACACACCACCAGGCCAACACACACACACACACACACACACACACACACACACACACACACACACACGTCCACCACACACACAGGCACGCTCTAACCACTCACACACACAGGCACGTCCACTCACACACACACAGCCACGCCCACACACACACAAACACACACAGCCACGTCCACTCACACACAGCCACACACACACACAGCCACGTCCACTCACACACAGCCACACACACACACAGCCGTGTCCACTCACACACACAAACACACACAGCCACGTCCACTCACACACACAAACACACACAGCCACGTCCACTCACACACACAAACACACACAGCCACGTCCACTCACACACACACACAGCCACATCCACTCACACATGTATATAATAATAATAATATATATATGTGTACAGTACTAGTATATGTACCATGTACCATGTATGTACCATGCATATAGTTATATATATATATATATAATTATTATTATTATTATTATTATTATTATATATATATATATATATATATAACTATATGCATGGTACATATACTAGTAATATATATATATATATATATATATTACTATATACATGGTACATACATGGTACATGGTACATATACTAGTACTGTACACATATATATATTATTATTATTATTATTATTATTATTATTATAATATATATATATAATTATTATTATTATTATATATATATAGAATTATTATTATTATTATTATATAGAATTATTATTATTGTTATTATTATTATATATATATATATATATATATATAACTATATGCATGGTACATATACTAGTAATATATATATATATATATATTACTATATACATGGTACATACATGGTACATGGTACATATACTAGTACTGTACACATATATATATTATTATTATTATTATTATAATATATATATATAATTATTATTATTATTATTATATATATATAATTATTATTATTATTATTATATATATATTATTATTATTATTATTATATATATATATATAATTATAATTATTATTATTAGTATTAGTATTATTATATATATATATACAGTACTAGTGTATGTACCATGTATATAATAGTATATATATAGTACTAGTGTATGTACCATGTATATAATAGTATATATACAGTACTAGTGTATGTACCATGTATATAATAGTATATATACAGTACTAGTATATGTATATAATAATATATAGATATATATACGGTACCAGTCCAAAGTTTGGACACAACTGAATGTCACCATGTCATTGGATGAAATCAACAACAGAATGTCACCGTGTCACTAACATCCAGAGCCAACGCTCTAACCACCAGACCAATTGATCCAGGATGAAATCAACAACAGAATGTCTCCGTGTCATTGGATGAAATCAACAACAGAATGTCACCGTGTCATTGGATGAAATCAACAACAGAATGTCTCCGTGTCATTGGATGAAATCAACAACAGAATGTCACCGTGTCGTTGGATGAAATCAACAACAGAATGTCACCGTGTCATTGGATGAAATCAACAACAGAATGTCACCGTGTCATTGGATGAAATCAACAACAGAATGTCACCGTGTCATTGGATGAAATCAACAACAAAATGTCACCGTGTCATTGGATGAAATCAACAGCAGAATGTCACCGTGTCATTGGATGAAATCAACAACAGAATGTCACCGTGTCATTGGATGAAATCAACAACAAAATGTCACCGTGTCATTGGATGAAATCAACAGCAGAATGTCACCGTGTCATTGGATGAAATCAACAACAGAATGTCACCGTGTCATTGGATGAAATCAACAACAGAATGTCACCATGTCGTTGTATTTAGGTTGCCGGTTGAGTGAATAAAAGACTCCCAGACTTTTTCACATCCAATCAGTTTTCCATGTTGATTCAATGTCATCACGGTTTGGGTTGCCCGGGGGTGTGTGTGTACAGGGGTTACACGAGGAGAGGTTTCAGTGCAACTATTGTTTGTACAAACAAAAACACACTCAGTGGTCTGGAAGGACAAGAAGTCCTGTGTTCTCTTCTCCTCTCTACTATAATCTAAGAGTTTCCTTCCATCTGAACTCTACTATAAACGAAGGTTTTCCTTCCATCTAAACTCTACTATAAACAAAGTTTCCCTCTAAACTCTCGACTATAAACGAAGAGTTTCTATCTAAACTCTCTACTATAAACTAAGGGTTTCCTTCCATCTGAACTCTACTATAAACGAAGAGTTTCCATCTAAACTCTCTACTATAAACGAAGTTTCCTTCCATTAGAAACTCTCTACTATAAACGAAGAGTTTCTTTCCATCTAAACTCTCTACTATAAACGAAGAGTTTCTTTCCATCTAAACTCTCTACTATAAACGAAGAGTTTCCTTCCATTAGAAACTCTCTACTATAAACGAAGAGTTTCTTTCCATCTAAACTCTCTACTATAAACGAAGAGTTTCTTTCCATCTAAACTCTACTATAAACGAAGGGGTTCCTTCCATTAGAAACTCTACTATAAACAAAAGGGTTCCTTCCATTAGAAACTCTACTATAAACGAAGGGGTTCCTTCCATTAGAAACTCTACTATAAACGAAGGGGTTCCTTCCATTAGAAACTCTACTATAAACAAAGAGGTTCCTTCCATCTAAACTCTCCTATAAACAAAGGGGTTCCTTCCATTAGAAACTCTACTATAAACAAAGGGGTTCCTTCCATTAGAAACTCTACTATAAACAAAGGGGTTCCTTCCATTAGAAACTCTCCTATAAACAAAGGGGTTCCTTCCATTAGAAACTCTACTATAAACAAAGGGGTTCCTTCCATTAGAAACTCTACTATAAACAAAGGGGTTCCTTCCATTAGAAATTCTACTATAAATGAAGGGGTTCTTTCCATTAGAAACTCTACTATAAACGAAGGGGTTCCTTCCATTAGAAATTCTACTATAAATGAAGGGGTTCTTTCCATTAGAAACTCTACTATAAACGAAGGGGTTCCTTCCATTAGAAACTCTACTATAAACAAAGGGGTTCCTTCCATTAGAAACTCTACTATAAACAAAGGGGTTCCTTCCATTAGAAACTCTACTATAAACAAAGGGGTTCCTTCCATTAGAAATTCTACTATAAATGAAGGGGTTCTTTCCATCTGAACTCTACTATAAACGAAGAGGTTCCTTCCATCTAAACTCTCCTCTCTTTTCCATCCCTCCTCTTTCCTCCTCTCCCTGGCTTTGTAGGGCGCCACAGGGGGCTGGTTTGAGAGGGAGGGTGGTATTCTGTCTAATGTGGCGTCTGTGTGTGTGTCTGTCTGTGTGTCTGTCTGTGTGTGTGTGAGTGACTGGTTAATTTTTCAGTTGCTCCATTTGTCTCTGGGCAGGAAGTGTGTGAATAGGAAACATGACCCCTTCTCCTATCTCCTTTTCTCTCTAGATCTTTGCTCTCGTTCTCTCTCCTCCCCGTTACTCTCTATCCCTCCCCATTTCCTGTCTGTCTTTCTCTCTCCTCCCCTTTACTCTCTATTCCTTCCCATTTCTTGTCTCTCTTTCTCTCTCCTCCCCTTTACTCTCTATCCCTTCCCATTTCCTGTCTTTCCTATTCTCTCTTCCTCTCTCTTCTCTTCCCTTTTCACTCTCTAACCCCTCTCCCTACCTCCCTCCCTCTCTCCCTCTCTCCGTCTCTCCTCCCTCTCCGTCTCTTCCTCTCCCTCCCTCTCTCTCCCTCTCTCCGTCTCTCCTCCCTCTCCGTCTCTTCCTCTCCCTCCCTCTCTCTCCGTCTCTCCTCCCTCTCCGTCTCTTCCTTCCCTCCCTCCCTCAACAACGTCTCTTCCTCTCCCTCCCTCTATCTCTCTCCGTCTCTCCTCCCTCTCCGTCTCTTCCTCTCCCTCCCTCTATCTCTCTCCGTCTCTCCTCCCTCTCCGTCTCTTCCTCTCCCTCCCTCCCTCTCCGTCTCTTCCTCTCCCTCCCTCTATCTCTCTCCGTCTCTCCTCCCTCTCCGTCTCTTCCTCTCCCTCTCTCTCCTCTCTCTCCGTCTCTCCTCCCTCTCCGTCTCTTCCTCTCCCTCCCTCTATCTCTCTCCGTCTCTCCTCCCTCTCTCCCTCTCTCTCCCTCTCTCCGTCTCTCCTCCCTCTCCGTCTCTTCCTCTCCCTCCCTCTCTCTCCCTCTCTCCGTCTCTCCTCCCTCTCCGTCTCTTCCTCTCCCTCCCTCTCTCTCCGTCTCTCCTCCCTCTCCGTCTCTTCCTCTCCCTCCCTCCCTCTCCGTCTCTTCCTCTCCCTCCCTCTATCTCTCTCCGTCTCTCCTCCCTCTCCGTCTCTTCCTCTCCCTCCCTCTATCTCTCTCCGTCTCTCCTCCCTCTCCGTCTCTTCCTCTCCCTCCCTCCCTCTCCGTCTCTTCCTCTCCCTCCCTCTATCTCTCTCCCTCTCTCTCCCTCTCTCCGTCTCTCCTCCCTCACCGTCTCTTCCTCTCCCTCCTCTCTCCCTCTCTCCGTCTCTCCTCCCTCTCCGTCTCTTCCTCTCCCTCCCTCTATCTCTCTCCGTCTCTCCTCCCTCTCTCCCTCTCTCTCCCTCTCTCCGTCTCTCCTCCCTCTCTGTCTCTTCCTCTCCCTACCTCCCTCCCTCTCTCCGTCTCTCCTCCCTCTCCGTCTCTTCCTCTCCCTCCCTCCCTCTCCGTCTCTTCCTCTCCCTCCCTCTATCTCTCTCCGTCTCTCCTCCCTCTCCGTCTCTCTTCCTCTCCCTCCCTCTATCTCTCTCCGTCTCTCCTCCCTCTCCGTCTCTTCCTCTCCCTCCCTCCCTCTCCGTCTCTTCCTCTCCCTCCCTCTATCTCCCTCTCTCCGTCTCTCCTCCCTCTCCGTCTCTTCCTCTCCCTCCCTCTCTCTCCCTCTCTCCGTCTCTCCTCCCTCACCGTCTCTTCCTCTCCCTCCCTCTCTCTCCCTCTCTCCGTCTCTCCTCCCTCTCCGTCTCTTCCTCTCCCTCCCTCTATCTCTCTCCGTCTCTCCTCCCTCTCTCCCTCTCTCTCCCCTCTCCGTCTCTCTCCTCCCTCTCCGTCTCTTCCTCTCCCTCCTCTCTCTCCCTCTCTCCGTCTCTCCTCCCTCTCCCTCTCTCCTCTCCCTACCTCCCTCCTCTCTGTCTCTCCTCCCTCTCCGTCTCTTCCTCTCCCTCCCTCCCTCTCCGTCTCTTCCTCTCCCTCCCTCTATCATTCCCTCTCTCTCCCTCTCTCCGTCTCTCCTCCCTCTCCGTCCTTCCTCTCCCTCCCTCTCTCTCCCTCTCTCCGTCTCTTCCTCTCCCTACCTAGTGTCTCTGTCTCTCCTCCCTCTCCGTTCTTCCTCTCCCTCCCTCTATCTCTCTCCGTCTCTCCTCCCTCTCCGTCTCTTCCTCTCCCTCCTCCCTCTCTCTGTCTCTCCTCCCTCTCTGTCTCTTCCTCTCCCTCCCTCTATCTCTCTCCGTCTCTCCTCTCTCTCCGTCTCTTCCTCTCCCTCCCTCCTCTCTGTCTCTCCTCCCTCTCTGTCTCTTCCTCTCCCTCCCTCTATCTCTCTCCGTCTCTCCTCCCTCTCCGTCTCTTCCTCTCCCTCCCTCTATCTCTCTCTCCGTCTCTCCTCCCTCTCCGTCTCTTCCTCTCCCTCCCTCTATCTCTCTCCGTCTCTCCTCCCTCTCCGTCTCTTCCTCTCCCTCCCTCTCTCTGTCTCTCCTCCCTCTCCGTCTCTTCCTCTCCCTCTCTCTCTCCGTCTCTCCTCCCTCTCCGTCTCTTCCTCTCCCTCCCTCTATCTCTCTCCGTTTCTCCCTCCATCAGGTCCCAGAGGTGCTGTTTCCACGGAAACTAAACTAAACCAGGTCTTTGTCCATGTTTTTTTCTCTCTCCAAGCTCAGTTAGCTAGTGTCTCTGCTAAGGTCAGTTAGTTAGGTTTGGACTAGACAGGCCTCAGTAAACTGATCCAAGGTCAGTTAGCTAGTGTCTCTGCTAAGGTCAGTTAGTTAGGTTTGGACTAGACAGGCCTCAGTAAACTGATCCAAGGTCAGTTAGCTAGTGTCTCTGCTAAGGTCAGTTAGTTAGGTTTGGACTAGACAGGCCTCAGTAAACTGATCCAAGGTCAGTTAGCTAGTGTCTCTGCTAAGGTCAGTTAGTTAGGTTTGGACTAGACAGGCCTCAGTAAACTGATCCAAGGTCAGTTAGCTAGTGTCTCTGCTAAGGTCAGTTAGTTAGGTTTGGACTAGACAGGCCTCAGTAAACTGATCCAAGGTCAGTTAGCTAGTGTCTCTGCTAAGGTCGATACTGGGGTCAGTTAGTTAGGGTTGGACTAGACAGGCCTCAGTAAACTGATCCAAGGTCAGTTAGCTAGTGTCTCTGCTAAGGTCAGTTAGTTAGGTTTGGACTAGACAGGCCTCAGTAAACTGATCCAAGCTCAGTTAGCTAGTGTCTCTGCTAGTGTCTCTGCTAAGGTCAGTTAGTTAGGTTTGGACTAGACAGGCCTCAGTAAACTGATCCAAGCTCAGTTAGCTAGTGTCTCTGCTAAGGTCGATGCTGGGGTCAGTTAGTTAGGTTTGGACTAGACAGGCCTCAGTAAACTGATCCAAGCTCAGTTAGCTAGTGTCTCTGCTAAGGTCGATGCCAGGGTCAGTTAGTTAGGTTTGGACTAGACAGGCCTCAGTAAACTGATCCAAGCTCAGTTAGCTAGTGTCTCTGCTAAGGTCGATGCTGGGGTCAGTTAGTTAGGTTTGGACTAGACAGGCCTCAGTAAACTGATCCAAGCTCAGTTAGCTAGTGTCTCTGCTAAGGTCGATGCCGGGGTCAGTTAGTTAGGGTTGGACTAGACAGGCCTCAGTAAACTGATCCAAGGTCAGTTAGCTAGTGTCTCTGCTAAGGTCAGTTAGTTAGGTTTGGACTAGACAGGCCTCAGTAAACTGATCCAAGCTCAGTTAGCTAGTGTCTCTGCTAGTGTCTCTGCTAAGGTCAGTTAGTTAGGTTTGGACTAGACAGGCCTCAGTAAACTGATCCAAGCTCAGTTAGCTAGTGTCTCTGCTAGTGTCTCTGCTAAGGTCAGTTAGTTAGGTTTGGACTAGACAGCTCCCTCAGTAAACTGATCCAAGCTCAGTTAGCTAGTGTCTCTGCTAAGGTCGATGCTGGGGTCAGTTAGTTAGGTTTGGACTAGACAGGCCTCAGTAAACTGATCCAAGCTCAGTTAGCTAACGTCTCTGCTAAGGTCGATGCTGGGGTCAGTTAGTTAGGTTTGGACTAGACAGGTCTCAGTAAACTGATCCAAGCTCAGTTAGCTAGCGTCTCTGCTAAGGTCGATGCTGGGGTCAGTTAGTTAGGTTTGGACTAGACAGGTCTCAGTAAACTGATCCAAGCTCAGTTAGCTAGTGTCTCTGCTAAGGTCGATATATATATATATATATACACAGTACTAGTATATGTACCATGTATATAATATCCCTCCTTCCAAGGCGGCAATTTTCATAAATTAGCTCGTGTCTCCGTTCGTCTTTCAGTCACCTACGTGGGTATAACCAATGAGGAGATGGCACCTTCTCCTATAAACCAATGAGGAGATGGCACCTGCTCCTATAAACCAATGAGGAGATGGCACCTGCTCCTATAAACCAATGAGGAGATGGCACCTACTCCTATAAACCAATGAGGAGATGGCACCTTCTCCTATAAACCAATGAGGAGATGGCACCTGCTCCTATAAACCAATGAGGAGATGGCACCTGCTCCTATAAACCAATGAGGAGATGGCACCTACTCCTATAAACCAATGAGGAGATGGCACCTTCTCCTATAAACCAATGAGGAGATGGCACCTGCTCCTATAAACCAATGAGGAGATGGCACCTGCTCCTATAAACCAATGAGGAGATGGCACCTGCTCCTATAAACCAATGAGGAGATGGCACGTGGGTACCTGCTCCTATAAACCAATGAGGAGATGGCACATGGGTACCTGCTCCTATAAACCAATGAGGAGATGGCACCTGCTCCTATAAACCAATGAGGAGATGGCACGTGAGAACCTGCTTCTATAAACCAATGAGGAGATGGGAGAGGCAGGACTTGCAGCGCGATCTGCGTCAGAAATAGAAGTGACTTCTATTAAAGCCCTCGGCAACGCAGACACTCGTTGGCGCGCGCAAGCAGTGTGGCTGCAATAATTGAATAACATGGATTTCTAAATGTATTTTGCAACGCTCGCAGTGTAATCAGCCTGTCAGGTTTGGAATAAACAGGCCTCTATAGACTGATCCAAGGTCAGTTAGTTCCTCCCCAATTTAGTGATATCCAATATTAGTTACTGTCTTGTCCCATCGCTGGCAACTCCCGTACGGACTCGGGAGAGGCGAAGGCCGAGAGCCGAAACATGACCCGGCCAAGCCGCACTGCTTCTTGACCCAGTGCTTAACTCGGAAGAGACAGCCGCATCCTTCCATCCCTCTCTCCTCCTCTCTACTCCTCCCCTCTCTCCTCCATCCCTCTCTCCTCCTCTCTACTCCTCCCCTCTCTCCTCCATCCCTCTCTCCTCCTCTCTCCTCCATCCCTCTCTCCTCCATCCCCTCCTCCTCTCTCTACTCCTCCCCTCTCTCCTCCATCCCTCTCTCCCTCCCTCTACTCCTCCCCCCCTCTCCTCCATCCCTCTCTCCTCCTCTCTCCTCCTCCCTCTCTCCTCCATCCCTCTCTCCTCCTCTCTCCTCCATCCCTCTCTCCTCCTCCCCTCTCTCCTCCATCCCTCTCTCCTCCTCTCTATTCCTCCCCTCTCTCCTCCATCCCTCTCTCCTCCTCCCCTCCTCCATCCCCTCTCCTCCCTCTCTACTCCTCCCCTCTCCTCCATCCCCTCTCTCCTCCTCTCTACTCCTCCCCTCTCTCCTCCATCCCTCTCTCCTCCTCTCTACTCCTCCCCTCTCTCCTCCATCCCTCTCTCCTCCTCTCTACTCCTCCCCTCTCTCCTCCATCCTTCCAATGTGTTGGAGGGAAACACCGTCCAACTGATGACCGGAGTCACCGCCCGGCAAGGAATCGCTGGAGCGCAATGTGACACGGACAAACCCGGCCGGCCAAACCCTTCCCGAAACAGGACAACGCTGGGCCGTTGTGCACCGCCTCATGGCTCTCCCGGTCGGCTACGACACATCCCGGGATCGAATCCAGGTCTGTGGTGACGCCTTTAGCACTGCAGCACTGCAGTGCCTTAGACCTCTGCCCCACTCGGGAGGCCCCTTCTTGTGTATTTTACCAATCAAGAAAATATCCAAACCTCTGTGACTCACTGAAAGCTGTAGCATTTGACCGTGTTTGAAACATACACACACACACACACACACACACACACACACACACACTAACCCAGTACAAACACACAATAAGGAGACAGTGAGGCGTGGGGTCAGCGAATTGCAGTGCTGTATTTATCAGAACAGAACCAAGGCTAGCCTGTAGAAAAACAAACACAGCTCAGAACAGAACCAAGGCTAGCCAGTAGAAAAACAAACACAGTGTTGTATTTATCAGAACAGAACCAAGGCTAGCCAGTAGAAAAACAAACACAGTGTTGTATTTATCAGAACAGAACCAAGGCTAGCCAGTAGAAAAACAAACACAGTGTTGTATTTATCAGAAGAGAACCAAGGCTAGCCAGTAGAAAAACAAACACAGTGTTGTATTTATCAGAAGAGAACCAAGGCTAGCCGGTAGAAAAACAAACACAGTGTTGTATTTATCAGAACAGAACCAAGGCTAGCCTGTAGAAAAACAAACACAGTGTTGTATTTATCAGAACAGAACCAAGGCTAGCCAGTAGAAAAACAAACACAGTGTTGTATTTATCAGAAGAGAACCAAGGCTAGCCAGTAGAAAAACAAACACAGTGTTGTATTTATCAGAACAGAACCAAGGCTAGCCTGTAGAAAAACAAACACAGACCAAACAATAAATGTGCACAACACCTCCTCCACTCTTCTGTTTTTCCAGAACAATCTGTTTTTTTTTCAATCAATTTCGCTATATGAGATTTCATCCAGTGCAATCAACAACAACAACAACAACAACAACAACAGTTAGAGAAGATACAACAATGGAACTGTACACACGGCAGGGTAACGTTGGGGTTAGTGGTGATAGTAGTAGTGTGTTTTGACACAGTTCTACAGTACACTCACAGAGAACAGATACACACAGTAGGCTATATACACACTCACAGAGAACGGATACACACAGTAGGCTATATACACACTCACAGAGAACGGATACACACAGTAGGCTATATACACACTCACAGAGAACAGATACACACAGTAGGCTATAGACACACTCACAGAGAACAGATACACACAGTAGGCTATATACACACTCACAGAGAACGGATACACACAGTAGGCTATATACACACTCACAGAGAACGGATACACACAGTAGGCTATATACACACTCACAGAGAACGGATACACACAGTAGGCTATATACACACTCACAGAGAACGGATACACACAGTAGGCTATAGACACACTCACAGAGAACGGATACACACAGTAGGCTATATACACACTCACAGAGAACGGATACACACAGTAGGCTATATACACACTCACAGAGAACAGATACACACAGTAGGCTATATACACACTCACAGAGAACGGATACACACAGTAGGCCATATACACACTCACAGAGAACAGATACACACAGTAGGCTATATACACACTCACAGAGAACAGATACACACAGTAGGCTATATAGACACTTACATAAACAGAAGGAACAGTGTCTGGAGAGGGAGGAGAGGAGGCAGAGAGAGGGACAGTGTCTGGAAAGGAGGCAGAGAGAGGGACAGTGTCTGGAGAGAGAGGAGAGGAGGCAGAGAGAGTTAATGTGTCTGGAGAGGGAGGAGAGGAGGCAGAGAGAGTTAATGTGTCTGGAGAGGGTGGAGAGGAGGCAGAGAGAGGGACAGTGTCTGGAGAGGGAGGAGAGGAGGCAGAGAGATGAACAGTGTCTGGAGAGGGAGGAGAGGAGAGGAGGCAGAGAGAGGAACAGTGTCTGGAGAGGGAGGAGAGGAGGCAGAGAGATGAACAATGTCTGGAGGAGAGGAGGCAGAGAGAGGAACAGTGTCTGGAGAGGGAGGAGAGGAGGCAGAGAGAGGGACAGTGTCTGGAGAGGGAGGAGGCAGAGAGAGGAACAGTGTCTGGAGAGGGAGGAGAGGAGGCAGAGAGAGGAACAGTGTCTGGAGAGGGAGGAGAGGAGGCAGAGAGAGGGACAGTGTCTGGAGAGGGAGGAGAGGAGGAAGAGAGATGAACAGTGTCTGGAGAGGGAGGAGAGGAGGCAGAGAGAGGGACAGTGTCTGGAGAGGAGGCAGAGAGAGGGACAGTGTCTGGAGAGGGAGGAGAGGAGGCAGAGAGAGGGACAGTGTCTGGAGAGGGAGGAGAGGAGGCAGAGAGAGGGACAGTGTCTGGAGAGGGAGGAGAGGAGGCAGAGAGGGACAGTGTCTGGAGAGGGAGGAGAGGAGGCAGAGAGAGGGACAGTGTCTGGAGAGGGAGGAGAGGAGGCAGAGAGAGGGACAGTGGTTATAAGGTAGTGTTGGTAACAAGTTAGACTAGTTAGACTAGATGTTCTGGTGTAAGGGTGGGGGGTTTCTTTACCCTCAGAGTCATTAATTCATCTTTCCAGCCACAACAGAGGAGGAGAGGGGGGGTGAGGGGGTACAATCACTCCTTTGTGTGTGTGGGGGGGGCAGCGGAGGAAAGGAGAGGAAGAGGGGGCAGTGGTTACAGAGACAGAATAGAGGGAGAGAGAGACAAACTCACATTAAGAGTTTCTGTCCTGAATATGATGTACTGATATCGTCAACATGTGATAGGAGGAGGGAGAGGGGGAGGGGAGTAGAGAGAGAGAGAGAGAGAGAAACTCACTTTAAGTTCACCAAGAGGAACACTTGTGCAACACGATGATGATCACATAACATATGACTGGACTGATCTCTCTCTCTCTGTCTCTCTTTCTCTCTCTCTACCAACTCTTCCTCCTCTATTTAGTCTCTCTCTCTGTGTGTCTGTCTGTGTGTCTGTCTGTCTGTCTGTCTGTCTCTCTCTCTACCAACTCTTCTTCCTCTATTTTGTCTCTCTCTCTCTATGTCTCTCTGTCTCTCTGTCTCTCACTCTCTGTCTCTCTCTGTCTCTCTCTCTCTACCAACTCTTCCTCCTCTATTTTGTCTCTCTCTGTCTCTCTCTCTCTCTGTCTCCTCTTCCTCCTCTATTTAGTCTCTCTGTCTCTCTCTCTCTGTCTCTGTCTTTCTACCAACTCTTACTCCTCTATTTAGTGTCTGTCTATCTCTGATGTAACAGAATCAGAAGGGCTGAAGAAGAAGAAGTTGGAGACCAGCAGGATGTTAGACGAGTTCTCAGTCCTATGATTGGTCTCCTGCTGTGATAATGTCATCCACAATGTCATCATATCAGTGATGTCATTAAGAGTCTTCCTTGTCCTGAGACTGCAGTTCTCATAATCCACTACGATCCCCAGGGTCACCGGTCAGGCCTCTTTGACCTCTCAGGGTTCCAAAGATAATGACCCTGTATTGACCTATTGACTATTCCATAGGTCAGAGTCCAGAGTTCAGGAGGACTGTCTGTCTGCTTCTCAGTGCAGTGGTTACTCAGGTCATAGAAATATACATTCTAGAACAGATCAATTCTAGAACAGATCAATTCTAGAACGGATCAATTCTAGAACGGATATAGTTCTAAAAATCCACAAGAACTGTCAAAATGGCGGAAAATTCCATCTAGTTGATGTAAAATGGCCGACAGCATGAAACAACTGCAGAACTTCCAGAGCAGGTGACTCTAACATCCAGTCCATCAAGGGTCCACAGAAGACCAAAATGGCAGCCGGTCTGGTCCATCCACCATGGACCGCTGTTCAGAAGGGGAAATCCTCCCTTCTAGTGGTTCTATAATCTACAAACACAGGGGAGGGGAGGGGGGGGGGCTCTATATAATACCTGTATAATGTGTGTATATATAATGTTAGTGTGTGTGTGTATGTATGTGTATAACGTGTGTGTCTAGAATCTATGTGTGTGTGTGTATGATGTGTGTGTGTGTATATAATGTGTGTCTGTGTGTGTGTATTTAATGTGTGTGTCTGTGTGTGTGTGTGTATAATGTGTGTGTGTATTTAATGTGTGTGTGTATTTAATGTGTGTGTGTGTATATAATGTGTGTGTGTATTTAATATGTGTGTGTGTGTGTGTGTGTGTATATAATGTGTGTGTGTATTTAATGTGTGTGTGTGTATTTAATGTGTGTGTGTGTGTATATAATGTGTGTGTGTGTATATAATGTGTGTGTGTGTATTTAATGTGTGTGTGTGTGTGTATATATAATGTGTGTGTGTATTTAATGTGTGTGTGTATATAATGTGTGTGTGTGTATAATGTGTGTGTGTGTATAATGTGTGTGTGTGTATATAATGTGTGTGTATATAATGTGTGTGTGTATATAATGTGTGTGTGTATATAATGTGTGTGTGTATATAATGTGTGTGTGTGTATATAATGTGTGTGTGTGTATATAATGTGTGTGTGTGTATATAATGTGTGTGTGTGTGTGTGTGTGTGTGTGTGTGTGTATATAATGTGTGTGTGTGTGTGTGTGTATATAATGTGTGTGTGTGTGTATATAATGTGTGTGTGTATATATAATGTGTGTGTGTGTGTATATAATGTGTGTGTGTATATAATGTGTGTGTGTGTATATAATGTGTGTGTGTATATATAATGTGTGTGTGTGTGTATATAATGTGTGTGTGTATATAATGTGTGTGTGTATTTAATGTGTGTGTGTATTTAATGTGTGTGTGTATATAATGTGTGTGTGTGTGTGTATATAATGTGTGTGTGTATATATAATGTGTGTGTGTGTCACTGCAGCATGATGTCTTTGAGGTTCTCTTGCAGTATGGTGTCTTTAACAGCGTGGAACACAAAGCGGATGTTCTCCGTGTCGATCGCCGTGGTAAAGTGATGAAACAGAGGTTTCCCACGGTTACGCCGCTTACGACTGAACGATTGCACCAGGAACGCCTGCAGAGAGAGAGAGAGAGACAGAGAAGAGGTTTGAGAGTTTGTGTGTACCTGGTCAGGTGTTTGTGTGTTTACCTGGTCAGGTGTGATTGTGTACCTGGTCAGGTGTGATTGTGTACCTGGTCCGGTTTGATTGTGTACCTGGTCAGGTGTGATTGTGTACCTGGTCAGGTGTGATTGTGTACCTGGTCAGGTGTGATTGTGTACCTGGTCAGGTGTGATTGTGTACCTGGTCAGGTGTGATTGTGTACCTGGTCAGGTGTGATTGTGTACCTGGTCAGGTGTGATTGTGTACCTGGTCAGGTGTGATTGTGTACCTGGTCAGGTGTGATTGTGTACCTGGTCAGGGTGTGTACCTGATCAGGTGTGATTGTGTGTACCTGGTCAGGTGTGTGTACCTGGTCAGGTGTGTGTTACATGTAGGTCCTGTGTGTTTGATCCTACCTGTAGGTCCTGTGTGTTAGATCCTACCTGTAGGTCCTGTGTGTTTGATCCTACCTGTAGGTCCTGTGTGTTAGATCCTACCTGTAGGTCCTGTGTGTTAGATCCCACCTGTCGGTCCTGTGTGTTAGATCCTACCTGTAGATCCAGTGTGTTAGGTCCTACCTGTCGGTCCTGTGTGTTAGATCCTACCTGTAGATCCAGTGTGTTAGATCCTACCTGTAGGTCCTGTGTGTTAGATCCTACCTGTGTGTCCTGTGTGTTAGATCCTACCTGTAGGTCCTGTGTGTTAGATCCTACCTGTGTGTCCTGTGTGCTAGATCCTACCTGTTGGTCCAGTGTGTTCGATCCTACCTGTTGGTCCTGTGTGTTAGATCCTACCTGTGTGTCCTGTGTGCTAGATCCTACCTGTTGGTCCAGTGTGTTCGATCCTACCTGTAGGTCCTGTGTGTTAGATCCTACCTGTGTGTCCTGTGTGCTAGATCCTACCTGTTGGTCCAGTGTGTTCGATACTACCTGTAGGTCCTGTGTGTTAGATCCTACCTGTACATCCTCCAGCCTGCGAGGGTCTCCCCTGTATTCTGGGAAGTGTTTAGTGATGTCAGACTGGCCTAGCTTCTCCACCAGCAGGTCAGTCTTGTTGAGGAAGAGGATGATGGACACGTTGAGGAAGAGCTTGTTGTTCACGATCGTCTCAAAGATGTTCATGCTCTCTACCAGCCGATTGGTCCTCCGGTCCTCCATCAGAACCTATGGGAAAGGAGGTGAGAAATGTCTCCCTTCCTGTTGACTCACGTCAAACTGAAGATGTGATTTCACCCCCAAAACCTCCCAGCTACATCAACACCTCATATACTCAGGTCTGTTGGGTGGGTGTACCTGCTCGTCTGTCTGTCTGTCTGTCTGTCTGTCTGTCTGTCTGTCTGTCTGTCTGTCTGTCTGTCTGTCTGTCTGTCTGTCTGTCGGTCGCCTACCTGGTCGTACTCGGATGATGACACCATGAACAGTATAGATGTGATTCCGTCGAAGCACTGAAACCATTTCTGTCTCTGTGACCTCTGACCCCCCACATCAACCATCTTAAACGGAATCTTCTTTATGATAAAGTCGTGTTCTACGATTCCTTTAGTCGCCTTCCGTGCAAACAGAATGTCCTGCCGACTCGGGATATAGTTCTGGAGAGAGGAGGAGAGAGGGATGGAAGGATGCAGGAGAGAGGAGGAGAGAGGAGGAGAGAGGGATAGAAGGATGCAGGAGAGAGGAGGAGTAGAGAGGAGGAGAGAGGGATGGAAGGATGCAGGAGAGAGGAGGAGAGAGGGATAGAAGGATGCAGGAGAGAGGAGGAGAGAGGGATGGAAGGATGCAGGAGAGAGGAGGAGAGAGGGATGGAAGGATGCAGGAGAGGAGGAGAGAGGAGAGAGGGGAGGAGGAGAGAGGAGAGAGAGGAGGAGAGAGGGATGGAAGGATGCAGGAGAGAGGAGGAGAGAGGAGAGAGGGATAGAAGGATGCAGGAGAGAGGAGGAGTAGAGAGGAGAGAGGGATGGAAGGATGGAGGAGAGGGGTGGAAGGATGGAGGAGAGAGAGGAGGAGAGAGGGATAGAAGGATGGAGGAGAGAGGAGGAGAACGGGATGGAAGGATGGAGGAGAGAGGAGGAGAGAGGGATGGAGGAGAGAGGAGGAGAGAGGGATGGAGGAGAAAGGGATGGAAGGATGGAGGAGAGAGGGATGGAGGAGAGAGGAGGAGAGAGGGATGAAAGGATGGATGAGAGAGGGATGGAGGAGAGAGGGATGGATGAGAGAGGAGCAGAGAGGGATGAAAGGATGGATGAGAGAGGGATGGATGAGAGAGGAGGAGAGAGGGATGAAAGGATGGAGGAGAGAGGGATGGATGAGAGAGGAGGAGAGAGGGATGAAAGGATGGAGGAGAGAGGGATGAAAGGATGGAGGAGAGAGGGATGAAAGGATGGAGGAGAGAGGGATGGATGAGAGAGGAGGAGAGAGGGATGAAAGGATGGAGGAGAGAGGGATGAAAGGATGGAGGAGAGAGGGATGAAAGGATGGATGAGAGAGGGATGGATGAGAGAGGAGGAGAGAGGGATGAAAGGATGGATGAGAGAGGAGCAGAGAGGGAGGAGGAGAGAGGGATGAAAGGATGGAGGAGAGAGGGATGAAAGGATGGATGAGAGAGGGATGAAAGGATGGAGGAGAGAGGGATGAAAGGATGGATGAGAGAGGGGAGGAGGAGAGAGGAGGAGAGAGGGATGAAAGGATGGATGAGAGAGGGATGGATGAGAGAGGGATGGATGAGAGAGGAGCAGAGAGGAGGAGAGAGGGATGAAAGGATGGATGAGAGAGGGATGAAAGGATGGATGAGAGAGGAGCAGAGAGGAAGAGAACAGTAATATTATCATGCTCTGATTGTTCTGGTTTGTCATTCATGTACAGTATTCATGTACAGTATTCATGTACAGTATTCATGTACAGTATTCATGTACAGTATTCATGTACAGTATTCATGTACAGTATTCATGTACAGTATTTATGTACAGTATTCATGTACAGTATTTATGTACAGTATTCATGTACAGTATTCATGTACAGTATTTATGTACAGTATTCATGTACAGTATTCATGTACAGTATTTATGTACAGTAATCATGTACAGTATTTATGTACAACAACAGTATTCAACAATAATGTAATTACATAGTCAGTAATACTATCAGATGGGGGGTGTGGCCAGAGGTTCTGACATTAAAGGTTAAACGTAAAGAAGCTCCGCCCACTCACCGGCTGGCCAATCCGGTCCAGGTTATCCAGGAAGTATTTCACCGACTCACTCTGTGAACAGGAAGAGACAACAGTTGTTTTGACTTAATTAAATGTTTTATTCAGTTGTTTCCATTGGACACAACAGGCTGAAAGCACAGCTCAAGCACAAGTTTTTGAAAGTATTTGCTGTATAATTCAACCACACACACAACAAACACTCTTCCCACTGGGCAAAGACGTCAATTCAACGACTATTCCACGTTGGTTCAATGTAATTTCATTGAAATGACGTGAAAACGACTTTGATTCAACCAGTGTGTGCCCAGTGGGAAACGACGTTGACACCGAGGCCTCTAGAATGCTCTACAATGTTCACACAAACACAACTGATCATTAAACTCAACCCTGACACAGACAGAGAGGAGGGAGGGACAGAAAGAGAGAGAGAGAGAGAGAGAGGGGGAGAGAAAGGGAGTAAGAAAGAGAGCAATGTTTTCTGATAAAAGTGTGTTGACCCTGTGTTCTGCCTCTAAGAGGGGAACAACACTAAACAGACCCAGGATCAGCTTCTGAACGCGTTCCAGGGGCTCTATGAAGCAATCTCCCAATGCCTCTGACGGGAACAACACTAAAACAGACCCAGGATCAGCTTATTGATGCGTTCCAGGGGCTCTATGAAGCAATCTCCCAATGCCTCTGAAGGGAACAACACTAAAACAGACCCAGGATCAGTTTATTAATGCGTTCCAGGGGCTCTATGAAGCAATCTCCCAATGCCTCTGACGGGAACAACACTAAAACAGACCCAGGATCAGCTTATTGATGCGTTCAGCAGACACTTTCATCCAAAGTCATTGGACCATTTTATGAATAGGTGTCCCCAGGCTGTATCAAACCCACGACCTTTGACCTTTGGTCTCACATGAACCGACTGAGCCAAACAGGATGTTTAACGTTATTTAGTATGATAGTTCAGTCTGGTACATTACAACCTCGCTCACATCCACCACCCCAGGAAACAGCTGTGTGTGTGAAAACAGAGAGAGGGATTAACCAGACAGAGAGACAGCAACCCCCCACCTTCCCCTCCCTTCCCCACACACAGAAAACTAGCCCTCGTTCCAAAACTATTCCTCGTTCCAAAACTATTCCTCTTTCCAAAACTATTCCTCTTTTCAAAACTATTCCTCTTTTCAAAACTATTCCTCGTTCCAAAACTATGCCTCTTTCCAAAACTATGCCTATTTCCAAACACTATTCCTCTTTACAAAACTATTCCTCTTTCCAAAACTATGCCTCTTTCCAAAACTATGCCTCTTTCCAAAACTATTCCTCTTTTCAAAACTATGCCTCTTTCCAAAACTATTCCTCTTTTCAAAACTATTCCTCTTTTCAAAACTATTCCTCGTTCCAAAACTATGCCTCTTTCCAAAACTATGCCTATTTCCAAACACTATTCCTCTTTTCAAAACTATTCCTCTTTCCAAAACTATGCCTCTTTCCAAAACTATTCCTCTTTTCAAAACTATTCCTCTTTTCAAAACTATGCTTCTTTCCAAAACTATTCCTCTTTTCAAAACTATTCCTCTTTTCAAAACTATTCCTCTTTTCAAAACTATTCCTCTTTTCAAAACTATTCCTCTTTCCAAAACTATGCCTCTTTCCAAAACTATTCCTCTTTTCAAAAATATTCCTCTTTCCAAAAACTATTCATTTTTCCAAAACTATGCCACTTTCCAAAACTATGCCACTTTCCAAAACTATGCCTCCTTTCAAAACTATTCCTCTTTTCAAAACTATTCCTCTTTTCAAAACTATGCCTCTTTCCAAAACTATGCCACTTTCCACTATTCTTCTTTCAATCCGTCTTTCATTTAGTTGATGGGCTCTGGTCTGGTCTTATTGTAAAAGTCAGTTTGTCTTCTTCTCCAAATGAGATTCCAACTTGTTTTATAAATGAATAATAATTTGTCACAGATTCGTGTCCTAAAACGGACCCCCATTGGACGAACGGCCGTGAACCGTCATGTTGCCGTGCCAAACAGGAAACGCGACCCCATGACCCAAAGGCTGACCTGTGATGTCACCGCCACAGGAAACAAAGTCCGCCAACGTAAGGGGGAGGGGCCAGGAGTGGGGGAGAGGGGGAATTCCCAGCGTTGAGGAGATTAACACAGACTACATATGCAGGCAGGCAGACAGACAGACAGACAGGCAGACAGGCAGACAGGCAGACAGGCAGACAGGCAGACAGGCAGACAGACAGACAGACAAAGAGACAAAGAGACAGACAGACAAAGAGACAGACAGACAGACAGACAGACAGACAGACAGACAGACAGACAGACAGACAGACAGACAGACAGACAGACACACACACTACACTCTAGTCTCACTTTGCCATACCACCGTCTGGAGAATTTAGATTTGGTGCAAAAACACAGCGAACAGATTTTGATAAGATGTTACATTTCTAGCCCCCCTCCCCCTGTAGAACGGCTGCTGGGTGCTATGTGAATCACCTTTTATTTATTTCACCTTTATTTAACCAGGTAGGCTAGTTGAGAACAAGTTCTCATTTACAATTGCGACCTGGCCAGGATAAAGCAAAGCAGTTCGACACATACAATGACACAGAGTTACACATGGAGTAAAACAAACATACAGTCAATAATACAGTATAAACAAGTCTATATACGATGTGAGCAAATGAGGTAAGATAAGGACTACCGTCCCGGTAGTTGGTGTTGTTGTCTATGCTAGTTTTTCAAACGCAAGTTATCACCACCTTCCGGAGACACCTGAAACCCCACCTCTTCAAGGAATACCTAGGATAGGATAAAGCAATCCTCCTCACCCCCCCCCCCCTTAAATGATTTAGATGCACTATTGTAAAGTGGCTGTTCCACTGATGTCAGAAGGTGAATTCACCAATTTGTAAGTCGCTCTGGATAAGAGCGTCTGCTAAATGACTTAAATGTAAATGTTGCTGACAAGTCTGCGATTGATATTTTATTGAAAGTGAATTACGTTGGTAAAGTCAAAGGTCACGTTCTGAACCGCTCTGGTGACAAACCCCTTTTCTTTTTGTGTCCATTCATCCTGTCCACACGGCCGCTTTGCTACCACTGAAAATATCTTGAAAATGGCCCATTATTTAGTTTCTAAGGACCCATAAAACAGAAGCAGTGGGAGAACATATTCAAGTAATTAAATACATTAAAAACAACTTTAAACAGGGTATTATTAACTAGCTAGCTGGCTACAGTAGGCCACTTTGTAGGCTAACTCCACTGAGCTGCTAACTAGCTAGCTGGCTACAGTAGGCCACTTTATAGGCTAACTCCACTGAACTGCTAGCTGGCTACAGTAGGCCATTTTATAGGCTAACTCCACTGAGCTGCTAACTAGCTAGCTGGCTACAGTAGGCCACTTTGTAGACTCCACTGAGCTGCTAACTAGCTAGCTGGCTACAGTAGGCCTCTTTGTAGACTCCACTGAGCTGCTAACTAGTTAGCTAGCTACAGAAGTTCACTTTGTAGGCTAACTCCACCGAGCTGCTAACTAGCTAGCTGGCTACAGTAGACATCTTTGTAGACTCCACTAAGCTGCTAACTAGGTAGCTAGCTACCGTAGGCCATTTTGTAGGCTAACTCCACTGAGCTGCTAACTAGCGAGCTAGCTAACTTTACACACTGTTTAGCTAAGTGAATTAAATGTCATCAGCTAGCTAACTTTCTATTGGCTAGCTATCTTGATGTAATCATTGTAAAATAAAAAATAGTCTCCAAATGTATTTTGTAGATAATGGCCATGGAAGAGGGTGACATTGCAGCTTCATCTGTCAGTAACGGGAGAATGTTAGACATTACATACATTACATTTAAGTCATTTAGCAGACGCTCTTATCCAGAGCGACTTACAAATTGGTGAATTCACCTTCTGACATCCAGTGGAACAGCCACTTTACAATAGTGCATCTAAATCATTTAAGGGGGGGGGGTGAGAAGGATTACTTATCCTATCCTAGGTATTCCTTGGCAAGAGGTGGGGTTTCAGGTGTCTCCGGAAGGTGGTGATTGACTCTGCTGTCCTGGCGTCGTGAGGGTGTTTGTTCCACCATTGGGGGGCCAGAGCAGCGAACAGTTTTGACTGGGCTGAGCGGGAACTGTACTTCCTCAGTGGTAGGGAGGCGAGCAGGCCAGAGGTGGATGAACGCAGTGCCCTTGTTTGGGTGTAGGGCCTGATCAGAGCCTGGAGATAGTGGAGCGGGTTCCCCTCACAGCTCCGTAGGCAAGCACCATGGTCTTGTAGCGGATGCACCTTCAACTGGAAGCCAGTGGAGAGAGCGGAGGAGCGGGGTGACGGAGAGAACTTGGGAAGGTTGAACACCAGACGGGCTGCGGCGTTCTGGATGAGTTGTAGGGGTTTAATGGCACAGGCAGTTAGGCCACTGGACAGGTCATTATGAACAGATTCTCCAGTCCCTAGAGGGTTAAACTACGAGAGATAGAGAGATAATGGCAACATACTATTCAGTGCCGTCTCATTGGAGTATAATGAAGCCTGTTTCTTTGTGATGTAATCTGTCCTCGGCTACGGAATGCTGTGTAAGAAAGCCTGTTGGCAGATGAAGAGGGAGGTCCCGATGAACGTCCCAAGCCGAAGGGTATATCCTGGGTTATATGTGTTGGCCCACCTATGTTTAACAGAATGCTGTGTACAGTTATCCAGTTAAACATCCCACACAGTGTATTAACCTGTTTACAAGTGGAGCTGCTGGCTGTGCAGGGTTCTGTTCTCAGCCAGTAGATAACACACCCGATGACCAACTCATCATCACATCTAAAGAGATAATCATCAAGAGTGCTATTTTCTGGGCTGGAATAGAAGTCTACTCAGCCAGTAGATCAGTGGAGCAGGGTTGGCCACCTCTGGAATAGAAGTCTACTCAGCCAGTAGATCAGTGGAGCAGGGTTGGCCACCTCTGGAATAGAAGTCTACTCAGCCAGTAGATCGGTGGAGCAGGGTTAGCCACCTCTGGAATAGAAGTCTACTCAGCCAGTAGATCAGTGGAGCAGGGTTGGCCACCTCTGGAATAGAAGTCTGCTCAGCCAGTAGATCAGTGGAGCAGGGTTGGCCACCTCTGGAATAGAAGTCTACTCAGCCAGTAGATCAGTGGGGCAGGGTTGGCCACCTCTGGAATAGAAGTCTACTCAGCCAGTAGATCAGTGGGGCAGGGTTGGCCACCTCTGGAATAGAAGTCTACTCAGCCAGTAGATCAGTGGGGCAGGGTTGGCCACCTCTGGAATAGAAGTCTGCTCAGACAGTAGATCAGTGGGGCAGGGTTGGCCACCTCTGGAATAGAAGTCTACTCAGCCAGTAGATCAGTGGGGCAGGGTTGGCCACCTCTGGAATAGAAGTCTACTCAGCCAGTAGATCAGTGGGGCAGGGTTGGCCACCTCTGGAATAGAAGTCTGCTCAGACAGTAGATCAGTGGAGCAGGGTTGGCCACCTCTGGAATAGAAGTCTACTCAGCCAGTAGATCAGTGGTGGGGCAGGGTTAGTGGGGCAGGGTTGGTGGGGCAGGGTTGGTGGGGCAGGGTTGGTGGGGCAGGGTTGGTGGGGCAGGGTTGGTGGGGCAGGGTTGGTGGAGCAGGGTTGGTGGAGCAGGGTTGGTGGAGCAGGGTTGGTGGAGCAGGGTTGGTTTTGAGTTGTTGTTGTTTTCCTGAAAACGCCGCTTTAGTAATAACAACCTACTTGTTGCTAAGTCAACGATCTCGTGTTGTTTGGACTGAGACGTCTCATCTTTACAGAACAGTTGGCTTTATTTACACATGTTGAAGTGATGACTCTTGTGAAGTGTTTCAACTGGTTTAAAATGGTTAAACTGATGAACTCGTGTTGATGTCGATTAATCACAATCCTGAAATAAAGAGAGGAAGGGGTTCTGTCTGTAATGGGTCTGTGTGTCAATAAAGAGAGGAAGGGGTTCTGTCTGTAATGGGTCTGTGTGTCAATAAAGAGAGGAAGGGGTTCTGTCTGTAATGGGTCTGTGTGTCAATAAAGAGAGGAAAGGGGTTCTGTCTGTAATGGGTCTGTGTGTCAATAAAGAGAGGAAGGGGTTCTGTCTGTAATGGGTCTGTGTGTCAATAAAGAGAGGAAGGGGTTCTGTCTGTAATGGGTCTGTGTGTCAATAAAGAGAGGAAGGGGTTCTGTCTGTAATGGGTCTGTGTGTCAATAAAGAGAGGAAGGGGTTCTGTCTGTAATGGGTCTGTGTGTCAATAAAGAGAGGAAGGGGTTCTGTCTGTAATGGGTCTGTGTGTCAATAAAGAGAGGAAGGGGTTCTGTCTGTAATGGGTCTGTGTGTCAATAAAGAGAGGAAGGGGGTTCTGTCTGTAATGGGTCTGTGTGTCAATAAAAGAGGAAGGGGTTCTGTCTGTAATGGGTCTGTGTGTCAATAAAGAGAGGAAGGGGGTTCTGTCTGTAATGGGTCTGTGTGTCAATAAAGAGAGGAAGGGGGTTCTGTCTGTAATGGGTCTGTGTGTCAATAAAGAGAGGAAGGGGTTCTGTCTGTAATGGGTCTGTGTGTCAATAAAGAGAGGAAGGGGGTTCTGTCTGTAATGGGTCTGTGTGTCAATAAAGAGAGGAAGGGGATCTGTCTGTAATGGGTCTGTGTGTCAATAAAAGAGAGGAAGGGGTTCTGTCTGTAATGGGTCTGTGTGTCAATAAAGAGAGGAAGGGGTTCTGTCTGTAATGGGTCTGTGTGTCAATAAAGAGAGGAAGGGTTCTGTCTGTAATGGGTCTGCGTGTCAATAAAGAGAGGAAGGGGTTCTGTCTGTAATGGGTCTGTGTGTCAATAAAGAGAGGAAGGGGTTCTGTCTGTAATGGGTCTGTGTGTCAATAAAGAGAGGAAGGGGTTCTGTCTGTAATGGGTCTGTGTGTCAATAAAGACAGGAAGGGGTTCTGTCTGTAATGGGTCTGTGTGTCAATAAAGAGAGGAAGGGGTTCTGTCTGTAATGGGTCTGTGTGTCAATAAAGAGAGGAAGGGGATCTGTCTGTAATGGGTCTGTGTGTCAATAAAGAGAGGAAGGGGGTTCTGTCTGTAATGGGTCTGTGTGTCAATAAAGAGAGGAAGGGGGATCTGTCTGTAATGGGTCTGTGTGTCAATAAAGAGAGGAAGGGGTTCTGTCTGTAATGGGTCTGTGTGTCAATAAAGAGAGGAAGGGGTTCTGTCTGTAATGGGTCTGTGTGTCAATAAAGAGAGGAAGGGGGTTCTGTCTGTAATGGGTCTGTGTGTCAATAAAGAGAGGAAGGGGTTCTGTCTGTAATGGGTCTGTGTGTCAATAAAGAGAGGAAGGGGTTCTGTCTGTAATGGGTCTGTGTGTCAATAAAGAGAGGAAGGGGGTTCTGTCTGTAATGGGTCTGTGTTTCAATAAAGAGAGGAAGGGGGTTCTGTCTGTAATGGGTCTGTGTGTCAATAAAGAGAGGAAGGGGTTCTGTCTGTAATGGGTCTGTGTGTCAATAAAGAGAGGAAGGGGTTCTGTCTGTAATGGGTCTGTGTGTCAATAAAGAGAGGAAGGGGATCTGTCTGTAATGGGTCTGTGTGTCAATAAAGAGAGGAAGGGGTTCTGTCTGTAATGGGTCTGTGTGTCAATAAAGAGAGGAAGGGGGTTCTGTCTGTAATGGGTCTGTGTGTCAATAAAGAGAGGAAGGGGTTCTGTCTGTAATGGGTCTGTGTGTCAATAAAGAGAGGAAGGGGTTCTGTCTGTAATGGGTCTGCGTGTCAATAAAGAGAGGAAGGGGTTCTGTCTGTAATGGGTCTGTGTGTCAATAAAGAGAGGAAGGGGTTCTGTCTGTAATGGGTCTGCGTGTCAATAAAGAGAGGAAGGGGTTCTGTCTGTAATGGGTCTGCGTGTCAATAAAGAGAGGAAGGGGTTCTGTCTGTAATGGGTCTGTGTGTCAATAAAGAGAGGAAGGGGTTCTGTCTGTAATGGGTCTGCGTGTCAATAAAGAGAGGAAGGGGTTCTGTCTGTAATGGGTCTGTGTGTCAATAAAGAGAGGAAGGGGGTTCTGTCTAAAGAACAGGAAGGGTTCTGTAATGGGTCTGTGTGTCAATAAAGACAGGAAGGGGTTCTGTCTGTAATGGGTCTGTGTGTCAATAAAGAGAGGAAGGGGTTCTGTCTGTAATGGGTCTGTGTGTCAATAAAGAGAGGAAGGGGATCTGTCTGTAATGGGTCTGTGTGTCAATAAAGAGAGGAAGGGGTTCTGTCTGTAATGGGTCTGTGTGTCAATAAAGAGAGGAAGGGGGATCTGTCTGTAATGGGTCTGTGTGTCAATAAAGAGAGGAAGGGGTTCTGTCTGTAATGGGTCTGTGTGTCAATAAAGAGAGGAAGGGGTTCTGTCTGTAATGGGTCTGTGTGTCAATAAAGAGAGGAAGGGGTTCTGTCTGTAATGGGTCTGTGTGTCAATAAAGAGAGGAAGGGGTTCTGTCTGTAATGGGTCTGTGTGTCAATAAAGAGAGGAAGGGGTTCTGTCTGTAATGGGTCTGTGTGTCAATAAAGAGAGGAAGGGGTTCTGTCTGTAATGGGTCTGTGTTTCAATAAAGAGAGGAAGGGGTTCTGTCTGTAATGGGTCTGTGTGTCAATAAAGAGAGGAAGGGGATCTGTCTGTAATGGGTCTGTGTGTCAATAAAGAGAGGAAGGGGTTCTGTCTGTAATGGGTCTGTGTTTCAATAAAGAGAGGAAGGGGTTCTGTCTGTAATGGGTCTGTGTGTCAATAAAGAGAGGAAGGGGTTCTGTCTGTAATGGGTCTGTGTGTCAATAAAGAGAGGAAGGGGTTCTGTCTGTAATGGGTCTGTGTGTCAATAAAGAGAGGAAGGGGATCTGTCTGTAATGGGTCTGTGTGTCAATAAAGAGAGGAAGGGGTTCTGTCTGTAATGGGTCTGCGTGTCAATAAAGAGAGGAAGGGGTTCTGTCTGTAATGGGTCTGTGTGTCAATAAAGAGAGGAAGGGGTTCTGTTTGTAATGGGTCTGTGTGTCAATAAAGAGAGGAAGGGGTTCTGTCTGTAATGGGTCTGTGTGTCAATAAAGAGAGGAAGGGGTTCTGTCTGTAATGGGTCTGTGTGTCAATAAAGAGAGGAAGGGGTTCTGTCTGTAATGGGTCTGTGTGTCAATAAAGAGAGGAAGGGGTTCTGTCTGTAATGGGTCTGTGTGTCAATAAAGAGAGGAAGGGGTTCTGTCTGTAATGGGTCTGTGTGTCAATAAAGAGAGGAAGGGGTTCTGTCTGTAATGGGTCTGTGTGTCAATAAAGAGAGGAAGGGGTTCTGTCTGTAATGGGTCTGTGTGTCAATAAAGAGAGGAAGGGGTTCTGTCTGTAATGGGTCTGTGTGTCAATAAAGAGAGGAAGGGGGTTCTGTCTGTAATGGGTCTGTGTGTCAATAAAGAGAGGAAGGGGGTTCTGTCTGTAATGGGTCTGTGTGTCAATAAAGAGAGGAAGGGGTTCTGTCTGTAATGGGTCTGTGTGTCAATAAAGAGAGGAAGGGGTTCTGTCTGTAATGGGTCTGTGTGTCAATAAAGAGAGGAAGGGGTTCTGTCTGTAATGGGTCTGTGTGTCAATAAAGAGAGGAAGGGGTTCTGTCTGTAATGGGTCTGTGTGTCAATAAAGAGAGGAAGGGGGGTTCTGTCTGTAATGGGTCTGTGTGTCAATAAAGAGAGGAAGGGGTTCTGTCTGTAATGGGTCTGTGTGTCAATAAAGAGAGGAAGGGGGTTCTGTCTGTAATGGGTCTGTGTGTCAATAAAGAGAGGAAGGGGGTTCTGTCTGTAATGGGTCTGTGTGTCAATAAAGAGAGGAAGGGGTTCTGTCTGTAATGGGTCTGTGTGTCAATAAAGAGAGGAAGGGGTTCTGTCTGTAATGGGTCTGTGTGTCAATAAAGAGAGGAAGGGGGTTCTGTATGTAATGGGTCTGTGTTTCAATAAAGAGAGGAAGGGGTTCTGTCTGTAATGGGTCTGTGTGTCAATAAAGAGAGGAAGGGGTTCTGTCTGTAATGGGTCTGTGTTTCAATAAAGAGAGGAAGGGGTTCTGTCTGTAATGGGTCTGTGTTGTATTCTCAAATGAACATAACCTTTATGTACAGTGGTAAGATCTCCAATGAGTTGTATTTGATTGTCACTCTCTCTCTCTCTTTCTCTGTCTCTCTCTCTGTATATCAGCTATGTGAATTCATTGTGCAGCTTCTCATATGACATCACCAATGCAGCCACAGTCCTACAGTGTGAGGACACTATACTGGCCTATAGGGCATCTGTCATCTGGATCAGAGAATAGCTGACCTGGCACATTGTTTACATGTCTACGTTCTCTACTTAAAATGACCCCAGTAAGACCATGTACACGAGGCAAACCATATTCCAGATTTTCTACATGCCTTTTAAAGCAACAATATGTAACTTTTATGGGAGTGACCAGACCAAATTCAGATAGAAATGTAAGTTATAGATCTGTCATTCTCATGAAAAGCAAGTCTAATAAGCAGTAGATATGTTCTATGTGCTCTATTTCTATGCTTCCTGGTCTACATTATCGTTGCTTGTTTTTGGTCACATAAAAACTGAAATTAGGAAAATTATTAAGAGTTTTAACAACCAGGAAATGGCGGAGCGATTTCTGCACATTGAAGTGCTGACATATTGTTTATAATTGTTTAGTTCAAATCCAACCCTTGTAATTACTGCAACTCGCTGTTGGCTGGGCTCCTGCCTGTGCCATTAAACCCCTACAACTCATCCAGAACGCCGCAGCCCGTCTGGTGTTCAACCTTCCCAAGTTCTCTCACGTCACCCCGCTCCTCCGCTCTCTCCACTGGCTTCCAGTTGAAGCTCGCATCCGCTACAAGACCATGGTGCTTGCCTACGGAGCTGTGAGGGGAACGGCACCGCAGTACCTCCAGGCTCTGATCAGGCCCTACACCCAAGCAAGGGCACTGCGTTCATCCACCTCTGGCCTGCTCGCCTCCCTACCACTGAGGAAGTACAGTTCCCGCTCAGCCCAGTCAAAACTGTTCGCTGCTCTGGCCCCCCAATGGTGGAACAAACTCCCTCACGACGCCAGGACAGCGGAGTCAATCACCACCTTCCGGAGACACCTGAAACCCCACCTCTTCAAGGAATACCTAGGATAGGATAAGTAATCCTTCTCACCCCCCCCCTTAAATGATTTAGATGCACTATTGTAAAGTGGCTGTCCACTGGATGTCAGAAGGTGAATTCACCAATTTGTAAGTCGCTCTGGATAAGAGCGTCTGCTAAATGACTTAAATGTATGTAAATGTAATTTAGGTACAATATGACAGTAAGGAGACAACAGTTAGGCTCCAGGAGGTTACAGGTAGCATTCTTATGTTATTTCGTTCATTTTTAGCAATGTTGCTAAACAAAATGACTGCAGTAGTTCTCATAGACATGGTTGCTCTATGTGTCACCGACCCTGTATAAGCTAACTAGCTCGTAACTAGCTAGTTAGTTATAGTAGCTAGCTCGTTAGTTATAGTAGCTAGTAGCTAGCTAGTTAGTTATACCTAGGTCGCTTACGAGGTTAGCTGACTTTTCTCCCCCCAAAAAATCTCATCGTAGCTAGCGACTTGTCCCGCATGCTAGCCTTTACAGCCAAATATCACGTTAGAAACGTCAAAATATAAATATTGATATGGCCAGTGTTGTATATCATTTCTTCATGCTCGCCTTTACAGCCAAATATCACTTCAGAAACTAAAAATATAGATATTGATATGGCCAGTGTTGTATATCATTTCTTCATGCTAGCCTTTACAGCCAAATATCACGTTAGAAATGTCAAAATATAAATATTGATATGGCCAGTGTTGTATATCATTTCTTCATGCTAGCCTTTACAGCCAAATATCACGTTAGAAACGTCAAAATATTAAATATTGATATGGCCAGTGTTGTAGACCATTTCTTCCTTCTTACTGCAGCTTGACAGGTTTGGCTCATCTGGACAAAACGTTATAAAATGTTTTCTAACCAGTGGTTGTTTTGTTGATATTCTTTTTAAATCTGATGAGGCACCGGGTTCCTTCCTGATTTCTGCCATGGAACTTCCCACATTTCCCATTTTAGGGAAGCCTGGTGGTGTTACACCCATACCACACACACACATGCTGCTGACTAGACCTACAGTGGTGTGACAAATAGCAGTACGCATCACTACTGACGCAGAAAGACAGAGAGAGGGAGGGAGAGAGAGAGGGGTAGGAAGAGAGAGAGAAGGGGGGAGAGAGAGAGAGAGAAAGTGGGAGAGAGAGAGAGAGAGATGGGGAGAGAGAGAGGTAGAGAGAGAGTGGGAGAGAGAGAAGGAGAGGGAGAGAGAGAGAGAGAGTGGGAGAGAGAGAGAGAGAAGGAGAGAGGTAGAGAGAGAGATGGGGAGAGAGAGAGAGGGAGAGAGAGAGGGGTAGGGAGAGAGAGAGAGGTAGGGAGAGATTGAGAGATGGGGGAGAGAGAGAGAAAGTGGGAGAGAGAGAGAGATGGGGAGAGAGAGAGAGGTAGAGAGAGTGGGAGAGAGAGAAGGAGAGGGAGAGAGAGAAGGAGAGAGGTAGAGAGAGAGAGAGGGGGAGAGAGAGGGGTAGGGAGAGAGAGAGAGAGAGAGAGAGGGAGAGAGAGAGGGAGAGAGAGAAGGAGATAGGTAGAGAGAGAGAGAGAGATGGGGAGAGAGAGAGAGTGGGAGAGAGAGAGATGGGGAGAGAGAGGGGTAGGGAGAGAGAGAGAGAGAGAGGGGAGAGAGAGGGAGAGAGAGAAGGAGATAGGTAGAGAGAGAGAGAGATAAAATGGGAGAGAGAGAGAGAGTGGAGAGAGAAAAGGGAGAGGTAGTGTAGGGGGAGAGAAGGGGTAGGGAGAGAGAGAGAGAGAGAGAGAGAGAGAGAGGGAGATAGAGAGAGAGAGATGGGAAGAGAGAAAAGACAAAAGAGAGTTTTTTTTTCTCTGAAGTTACCATTTCAAAACTAAAATAACTTTATTAGTCGACGGTGAAAATGCTGACAGAGTGTTTTAAAGACTGAGTAAGCAGATGGACTGAGGTTTCCTCTCTATTTCAGGAAGAGAGGAAGAGAGGGGGAGGGGAGGGAGGAGGGAGGGGAGAGAGGGGGGGGGAGAGGGAGGGGGGGAGGGAGAGGGAGGGGAGAGGGGGGGAGGGAGGGGGAGGGGGGAGGGAGAGGGAGGGGAGAGGGAGGGAGAGAGGGAGGGAGAGAGGGAGGGCGGGGGAGGGATGGGGGGAGAGAGGGAGGGAGAGAGGAGGGAGAGAGGGAGGGAGAGAGGGAGGGGGAGGGATGGGGAGGGGGAGAGAGGGAGGGGGAGGGAGGGAGAGAGGGAGGGAGAGAGGGAGGGAGAGAGGGGGTTTAGGGGGGGATGGGGAGAGAGGGAGGGAGGGGGAGGGATGGGGTCGAGAGGGAGGGGATGAGAGATAGAGATGGCATGTTTTTTTGTATAAAATTTATGAACCAAGTTAATAAAACATGTAACATTGGGGGGAACTGAGGAAAAACCAATGACGAAAGCCTGTCACAGCAGATGCATCACAGCTGACCAATCAAAACAGGTTTCTGGTGGGTTAAACCAATCAATGGATAGAACTGGTGTAGTTGTGGTGTGAGTGAGTAAGGCAGCAGGAATGGAACTCCATTCACAGTTTGTATTGGTCAGATTAGAGGATTTACTACTAGACGAGGTCTGAATATACTGTGTGCTTGTGGCCCCTCCCTCTCAGACTCTCTCTCTCTCTGTCTCTCTCCTCCCTACTACAGTGAACAGGCCCCACACCACAGTGTTTATCTCTCTCTCCTCCCTACTGCAGTGAACAGGCCCCACACCACAGTATTTATCTCTGTCTCTCTCTCTTACCTACTGCAGTGAACAGGCCCCACACCACAGTGTTTATCTCTGTTGTCTCTCTCCTCCCTACTGCAGTGAACAGGCCCCACACCACAGTATTTATCTCTGTCTCTCTCTCTTACCTACTACAGTGAACAGGCCCCACACCACAGTGTTTATCTCTGTTGTCTCTCTCCTCCCTACTGCAGTGAACAGGCCCCTGCAGTGAACAGGCCCCAAACCACAGTATTTATCTCTGTCTCTCTCTCCTCTCTACTGCAGTGAACAGGCCCCACACCACAGTGTTTATCTCTGTCTCTCTCCTCCCTACTGCAGTGAACAGGCCCCACACCACAGTGTTTATCTCTGTCTCTCTCCTCCCTACTGCAGTGAACAGGCCCCACACCACAGTATTTATCTCTGTCTCTCTCTCTTACCTACTGCAGTGAACAGGCCCCACACCATAGTATTTATCTCTGTTGTCTCTCTCCTCCCTACTGCAGTGAACAGGCCCCACACCACAGTATTTATCTCTGTTGTCTCTCTCTCCTCCCTACTGCAGTGAACAGGCCCCACGCCACAGTATTTATCTCTGTTGTCTCTCCTCCCTACTGCAGTGAACAGGCCCCACACCACAGTGTTTATCTCTGTCTCTCTCCTCCCTACTGCAGTGAACAGGCCCCACACCACAGTGTTCATCTCTGTCTCTCTCCTCCCTACTGCAGTGAACTGGCCACACACCACAGTGTTCATCTCTGTCTCTCTCCTCCCTACTACAGTGAACAGGCCCCACACCACAGTGTTTATCTCTGTCTCTCTCCTCCCTACTACAGTGAACAGGCCCCACACCACAGTGTTTATCTCTGTCTCTCTCCTCCCTACTGCAGTGAACAGGCCCCACACCACAGTGTTTATCTCTGTCTCTCTCTCCTCTCTACTGCAGTGAACAGGCCCCACACCACAGTGTTTATCTCTGTTGTCTCTCTCTCTCCTCCCTACTGCAGTGAACAGGCCCCACACCACAGTATTTATCTCTGTTGTCTCTCTCTCTCCTCTCTACTGCAGTGAACAGGCCCCACACCACAGTATTTATCTCTGTCTCTCTCTCCTCCCTACTACAGTGAACAGGCCCCACACCACAGTGTTTATCTCTGTTGTCTCTCTCCTCCCTACTGCAGTGAACAGGCCCCACACCACAGTATTTATCTCTGTCTCTCTCCTCCTTACTGCAGTGAACAGGCCCCACACCACAGTGTTTATCTCTGTCTCTCTCTCCTCCCTACTGCAGTGAACAGGCCCCACACCACAGTGTTTATCTCTGTCTCTCTCTCCTCCCTACTGCAGTGAACAGGCCCCACACCACAGTGTTTATCTCTGTCTCTCTCTCCTCCCTACTACAGTGAACAGGCCCCACACCACAGTATTTATCTCTGTCTCTCTCTCCTCCCTACTGCAGTGAACAGGCCCCACACCACAGTATTTATCTCTGTCTCTCTCTCCTCCCTACTACAGTGAACAGGCCCCACACCACAGTGTTTATCTCTGTCTCTCTCCTCACTACTACAGTGAACAGGCCCCACACCACAGTGTTTATCTCTGTCTCTCTCCTCCCTACTACAGTGAACAGGCCCCACACCACAGTGTTTATCTCTGTCTCTCTCCTCCCTACTACAGTGAACAGGCCCCACACCACAGTATTTATCTCTGTCTCTCTCTCCTCCCTACTGCAGTGAACAGGCCCCACACCACAGTATTTATCTCTGTCTCTCTCTCCTCCCTACTGCAGTGAACAGGCCCCACACCACAGTATTTATCTCTGTCTCTCTCTCCTCCCTACTGCAGTGAACAGGCCCCACACCACAGTATTTATCTCTGTCTCTCTCTCCTCCCTACTGCAGTGAACAGGCCCCACACCACAGTGTTTATCTCTGTCTCTCTCTCCTCCCTACTGCAGTGAACAGGCCCCACACCACAGTGTTTATCTCTGTTGTCTCTCTCTCCTCCCTACTGCAGTGAACAGGCCCCACACCACAGTATTTATCTCTGTTGTCTCTCTCTCCTCTCTACTGCAGTGAACAGGCCCCACACCACAGTGTTTATCTCTGTCTCTCTCTCCTCCCTACTGCAGTGAACAGGCCCCACACCACAGTGTTTATCTCTGTCTCTCTCTCCTCCCTACTGCAGTGAACAGGCCCCACACCACAGTGTTTATCTCTGTTGTCTCTCTCCTCCCTACTGCAGTGAACAGGCCCCACACCACAGTGTTCATCTCTGTCTCTCTCTCCTCCCTACTGCAGTGAACAGACCCCACACCACAGTATTTATCTCTATCTCTGTCTCTCTCTCCTCCCTACTGCAGTGAACAGGCCCCACACCACAGTGTTTATCTCTGTTGTCTCTCTCCTCCCTACTGCAGTGAACAGGCCCCACACCACAGTGTTCATCTCTGTCTCTCTCTCCTCCCTACTGCAGTGAACAGGCCCCACACCACAGTGTTTATCTCTGTCTCTCTCTCCTCCCTACTGCAGTGAACAGGCCCCACACCACAGTGTTCATCTCTGTCTCTCTCTCCTCCCTACTGCAGTGAACAGACCCCACACCACAGTATTTATCTCTGTCTCTCTCCTCCCTACTGCAGTGAACAGGCCCCACACCACAGTGTTTATCTCTGTTGTCTCTCTCCTCCCTACTACAGTGAACAGGCCCCACACCACAGTGTTTATCTCTGTTGTCTCTCCTCCCTACGCAGTGAACAGGCCCCACACCACAGTATTTATCTCTGTCTCTCTCCTCCCTACTGCAGTGAACAGGCCCCACACCACAGTGTTTATCTCTGTCTCTCTCCTCCCTACTACAGTGAACAGGCCCCACACCACAGTGTTTATCTCTGTTGTCTCTCTCCTCCCTACTGCAGTGAACAGGCCCCACACCACAGTATTTATCTCTGTCTCTCTCTCCCTACTGCAGTGAACAGGCCCCACACCACAGTGTTTATCTCTGTTGTCTCTCTCTCCTCCCTACTGCAGTGAACAGGCCCCACACCACAGTATTTATCTCTGTCTCTCTCTCCTCCCTACTACAGTGAACAGGCCCCACACCACAGTGTTTATCTCTGTCTCTCTCTCCTCCCTACTGCAGTGAACAGGCCCCACACCACAGTGTTTATCTCTGTTGTCTCTCTCCTCCCTACTACAGTGAACAGGCCCCACACCACAGTGTTTATCTCTGTTGTCTCTCTCCTCCCTACTGCAGTGAACAGGCCCCACACCACAGTAGTTATCTCTGTTGTCTCTCTCCTCCCTACTGCAGTGAACAGGCCCCACACCACAGTGTTTATCTCTGTTGTCTCTCTCCTCCCTACTGCAGTGAACAGGCCCCACACCACAGTGTTTATCTCTGTTGTCTCTCTCCTCCCTACTACAGTGAACAGGCCCCACACCACAGTGTTTATCTCTGTTGTCTCTCTCCTCCCTACTGCAGTGAACAGGCCCCACACCACAGTATTTATCTCTGTCTCTCTCCTCCCTACTGCAGTGAACAGGCCCCACACCACAGTATTTATCTCTGTCTCTCTCTCCTCCCTACTGCAGTGAACAGGCCCCACACCACAGTATTTATCTCTGTTGTCTCTCTCCTCCCTACTACAGTGAACAGGCCCCACACCACAGTGTTTATCTCTGTCTCTCTCTCCTCCCTACTACAGTGAACAGGCCCCACACCACAGTGTTTATCTCTGTTGTCTCTCTCCTCCCTACTACAGTGAACAGGCCCCACACCACAGTATTTATCTCTGTTGTCTCTCTCCTCCCTACTACAGTGAACAGGCCCCACACCACAGTATTTATCTCTGTCTCTCTCTCCTCCCTACTGCAGTGAACAGGCCCCACACCACAGTATTTATCTCTGTTGTCTCTCTCCTCCCTACTACAGTGAACAGGCCCCACACCACAGTGTTTATCTCTGTTGTCTCTCTCTCCTCCCTACTGCAGTGAACAGGCCCCACACCACAGTGTTTATCTCTGTTGTCTCTCTCCTCCCTACTGCAGTGAACAGGCCCCACACCACAGTGTTTATCTCTGTCTCTCTCTCCTCCCTACTGCAGTGAACAGGCCCCACACCACAGTATTTATCTCTGTTGTCTCTCTCCTCCCTACTGCAGTGAACAGGCCCCACACCACAGTGTTCATCTCTGTCTCTCTCTCCTCCCTACTGCAGTGAACAGGCCCCACACCACAGTATTTATCTCTGCTGTCTCTCTCTCCTCCCTACTGCAGTGAACAGGCCCCACACCACAGTGTTTATCTCTGTCTCTCTCTCCTCCCTACTGCAGTGAACAGGCCCCACACCACAGTGTTTATCTCTGTCTCTCTCCTCCCTACTACAGTGAACAGGCCCCACACCACAGTGTTGATCTCTCTCTCTCCTCCCTACTACAGTGAACAGGCCCCACACCACAGTATTTATCTCTGTCTCTCTCCTCCCTACTGCAGTGAACAGGCCCCACACCACAGTGTTGATCTCTCTCTCTCCTCCCTACTGCAGTGAACAGGCCCCACACCACAGTGTTTATCTCTGTCTCTCTCCTCCCTACTGCAGTGAACAGGCCCCACACCACAGTATTTATCTCTGTTGTCTCTCTCCTCCCTACTGCAGTGAACAGGTGGCTCAGTCGGTAGAGCATGGCGCTTGCAACGCCAAGCGTCGTGGGTTCGATTCCCGCTGGGGCCATCCATATGTAAAAGTAGTGGCCCCAGCCGACTTGTAAGTCGCTTTGGACAAAAGCGTCTGCTAAATGGGATATATTATTATTATACCACAGTATTTATCTCTGTTGTCTCTCTCCTCCCTACTGCAGTGAACAGGCCCATGTATCTTTAAGATAGAGTGAGGGCCTGATTCGATCATTCCTTATGGGCACCTTTTAAAGGGAATGTTCCCCTCGTTGGCATTAACAGTAACCGCTGCATATGTCAGCTACATCGTTAATTACCTTTAAATGGCACATAGCCGACGGCACGATCGGATTGGATCCCGGCATAACAGGATTCAATCTCTTATCAATTGTGACGTTCTCCAACTTGTGTGTGTGTGTGGTGTTTAAAAAAATATATTTTTGTATTTATCTGTTTGCAGCAAGGACCTGGGGAATAGTTACAGGGGAGAGGAGGAGGATGAATGAGACAATTGTAAACTGGGGATTATTAGGTGACCGTGATGGTTTGAGGGCCAGATTGGGAATTTAGCCAGGACACCCCTACTCTTATGATAAGTGCCATGGGTTCTTTAATGACCTCAGAGAGTCAGGACACCCGTTTAACGTCCCATCCGAAAGACGGCACCCGACACAGGGCAGTGTCCCCAATCACTGCCCTGGGGCATTGGGATAAAACAATTTTAGACCAGAGGAAAGTGTGCCTCCTACTCGTCCTCCAACACCACTTCCAGCAGCATCTGGTCTCCCATCCAGGAACTGACCAGGACCAACCCTGCTTAGCTTCAGATGCAAGCCAGCAGTGGTATGCAGGGTGATATGCTGCTGGGTGATATGCAGGGTGGTATGCTGCTGGGTGTCTGTTGTGGGGGGCTGTCAGTCATTTCTGTTTTCTCTCTATCTCTCTACTCCTCCCTTCTCTCCATTTTTCCCAGTCATCCTGTTTCTCTCAATCCCTATCCCCTCCCCCAACCGTATTTCTCTCTCTCTCTCGCTCTCCTTTTCTCTGGCTGGGATCCAGAGTTCCCTGGGAAAACTGGGCTGTGGTAACCGGAAAAACCTCTCAGAGAGAAAGATAGAGGGGTAGCGAGACAGACAGAGAAAAGGAGAGAGGGTGAGAGGGAGAAAAATAAAGACTCATAAATAAAGTTAGTAAGAGAGAAAGAGATGGAAGAAGAGAGAAAAATACACAGAGAGAAAGAGATGGAAGAAGAGAGAAAAATACACAGAGGAAAGAGATGGAAGAAGAGAGAAAAATACACACAGAGAGAAAGAGATGGAAGAAGAGAGAAAAATACACACAGAGAAAGAGATGGAAGAAGAGAGAAAAATACACACAGAGAGAAAGAGATGGAAGAAGAGAGAAAAATACACACAGAGGGAAAGAGATGGAAGAAGAGAGAAAAATACACACAGAGAGAAAGAGATGGAAGAAGAGAGAAAAATACACACAGAGAGAAAGAGATGGAAGAAGAGAGAAAAATACACACAGAGAAAGAGATGGAAGAAGAGAGAAAAATACACACAGAGAAAGAGATGGAAGAAGAGAGAAAAATACACACAGAGAAAGAGATGGAAGAAGAGAGAAAAATACACACAGAGAAAGAGATGGAGGAAGAGAGAAAAATACACACAGAGAAAGAGATGGAAGAAGAGAGAAAAATACACACAGAGAAAGAGATGGAAGAAGAGAGAAAATACACACAGAGAAAGAGATGGAAGAAGAGAGAAAAAATACACACAGAGAAAGAGATGAAGAAGAGAGAAAAATACACACAGAGAAAGGGATGGAAGAAGAGAGAAAAATACACTCAGAGAAAGAGATGGAAGAAGAGAGAAAAATACACACAGAGAAAGAGATGGAAGAAGAGAGAAAAATACACACAGAGAAAGAGATGGAAGAAGAGAGAAAAAAACACACAGAGAAAGAGATGGAAGAAGAGAGAAAAAATACACACAGAGAAAGAGATGGAAGAAGAGAGAAAAATACACACAGAGAAAGAGATGGAAGAAGAGAGAAAAATACACACAGAGAAAGAGATGGAAGAAGAGAGAAAAATACACACAGAGAAAGAGATGGAAGAAGAGAGAAAAATACACACAGAGAAAGAGATGGAAGAAGAGAGAAAAATACACACAGAGAAAGAGATGGAAGAAGAGAGAAAAATACACACAGAGAAAGAGATGGAAGACTGAAAGGCAGCTGAGGATTCACTCTGTCTTGTTTATCTGAACAGGAACCAAGTTGTCTTCTGTATATCATGTTAGCATGCTAGCATTATCCACTGTGACTAATGACAAGATTAGCCTCGTTTGCAGTACACATCAGAACAGCAGGACGGCCTACAGGGAGGAGGTGAGGGCCCTCGGAGTGTGGTGTCAGGAAAATAACCTCACACTCAACATCAACAAAACTAAGGAGATGATTGTGGACTTCAGGAAACAGCAGAGGGAACACCCCCCTATCCACATCGATGGAACAGTAGTGGAGAGGGTAGTAAGTTTTAAATTCCTCGGCGTACACATCACAGACAAACTGAATTGGTCCACCCACACAGACAGCATAGTGAAGAAGGAGCAGCAGCGCCTCTTCAGCCTCAGGAGGCTGAAGAAATTCAGCTTGTCACCAAAAGCACTCACAAACTTCTACAGAGGCACAATCGAGAGCATCCTGGCGGGCTGTATCACCGCCTGGTACGGCAACTGCTCCGCCCTCAACCGTAAGGCTCTCCAGAGGGTAGTGAGGTCTGCACAACGCATCACCGGGGCAAACTACCTGCCCTCCAGGACACCTACACCACCCGATGTCACAGGAAGGCCATAAAGATCATCAAGGACAACAACCACCCGAGCCACTGCCTGTTCACCCCGCTATCATCCAGAAGGCGAGGTCAGTACAGGTGCATCAAAGCTGGGACCGAGAGACTGAAAAACAGCTTCTATCTCAAGGCCATCAGACTGTTAAACAGCAACCACTAACATTGAGTGGCTGCTGCCAACACACTGACTCAACTCCAGCCACTTTAATAATGGGAATTGATGGGAAATTATGTAAAATATATCACTAGCCACTTTAAACAATGCTACCTAATATAATGTTTACATACCCTACATAATTCATCTCATATGTATACGTATATACTGTACTCTATATCATCTACTGCATCTTTATGTAATACATGTATCACTAGCCACTTTAACTATGCCACCTTGTTTACATACTCATCTCATATGTATATACTGTACTCAATACCATCTACTGTATCTTGCCTATGCCGCTCTGTACCATCACTCATTCATATATCTTTATGTACATATTCTTTATCTCCTTACACTTGTGTCTATAAGGTAGTAGTTTAGGAACTGTTAGCTAGATTACTTGTTGGTTATTACTGCATTGTCGGAACTAGAAGCACAAGCATTTCGCTACACTCGCATTAACATCTGCATGTGACAAATAACATTTGATTTGATTTGAGGACAGAACACAGCAGGACAGCACACAGTAGGACAGCAGGACAGCAGGACAGCACACAGTAGGACAGTACACAGCAGGACAGCAGGACAGCAGGACAGCAGGACAGCACACAGTAGGACAGCAGGACAGCACACAGCAGGACAGTACACAGCAGGACAGCAGGACAGCAGGACAGCACGCAGTAGGACAGCAGGACAGCACACAGCAGGACAGCAGGACAGCACACAGCAGGACAGCAGGACAGCACACAGCAGGACAGCAGGACAGCAGGACAGCACACAGCAGGACAGTACACAGCAGGACAGCAGGACAGCAGGACAGCACACAGCAGGACAGCAGGACAGCACACAGCAGGACAGCAGGACAGCAGGACAGCACACAGCAGGACAGCAGGACAGCACACAGCAGGACAGCAGGACAGCAGGACAGCACACAGCAGGACAGCAGGACAGCACACAGCAGGACAGCAGGACAGCAGGACAGCACACAGCAGGACAGCACACAGCAGGACAGCAGGACAGCACACAGCAGGATAGTACACAGCAGGACAGCAGGACAGCAGGACAGCACACAGCAGGACAGCAGGACAGCACACAGCAGGACAGCAGGACAGCACACAGCAGGACAGCAGGACAGTAGGACAGTACACAGTAGGACAGCACACAGCAGGACAGCACACAGTAGGACAGTACACAGTAGGAAAGCAGGACAGCAGGACAGCACACAGCAGGACAGCAGGACAGTACACAGCAGGACAGCTGGACAGTACACAGCAGGACAGCACACAGCAGGACAGCAGGACAGCACACAGCAGGACAGCAGGACAGTAGGACAGTACACAGTAGCACAGCACACAGCAGGACAGCACACAGTAGGACAGTACACAGTAGGACAGCACACAGCAGGACAGCAGGACAGTACACAGCAGGACAGCAGGACAGTACACAGTAGGACAGCAGGACAGCACACAGCAGGACAGCAGGACAGTACACAGCAGGACAGCAGGACAGCAAACATCAGGACAGCAGGACAGCAGGACAGTAGGACAGTACACAGTAGTACAGCACACAGCAGGACAGCACACAGTAGGACAGTACACAGTAGGACAGCACACAGCAGGACAGCAGGACAGTACACAGCAGGACAGCAGGACAGTACACAGTAGGACAGCACACAGCAGGACAGCACACAGTAGGACAGTACACAGTAGGAAAGCAGGACAGCAGGACAGCACACAGCAGGACAGCAGGACAGTACACATCAGGACAGCAGGACAGCACACAGCACACAACAGGACAGCAGGACAGCAAACATCAGGACAGCAGGACAGCACACAGCAGGACAGCAGGACAGCACACAACAGGACAGCACACAGCAGGACAGTACACAACAGGACAGCAGGACAGCACACAACAGGACAGCACACAGCAGGACAGCACACAGCAGGACAGCAGGACAGCAGGACAGCACACAGCAGGACAGTACACAGCAGGACAGCAGGACAGCAGGACAGCACACAGCAGGACAGCAGGACAGCACACAGCAGGACAGCAGGACAGCAGGACAGCACACAGCAGGACAGCAGGACAGCACACAGCAGGACAGCAGGACAGCAGGACAGCACACAGCAGGACAGCAGGACAGCACACAGCAGGACAGCAGGACAGCAGGACAGCACACAGCAGGACAGCACACAGCAGGACAGCAGGACAGCAGGACAGCACACAGCAGGACAGTACACAGCAGGACAGCAGGACAGCACACAGCAGGACAGCAGGACAGCACACAGCAGGACAGCACACAGCAGGACAGCAGGACAGTAGGACAGTACACAGTAGGACAGCACACAGCAGGACAGCAGGACACACAGTAGGACAGTACACAGTAGGAAAGCAGGACAGCAGGACAGCACACAGCAGGACAGCAGGACAGTACACAGCAGGACAGCTGGACAGTACACAGCAGGACAGCACACAGCAGGACAGCAGGACAGCACACAGCAGGACAGCAGGACAGTAGGACAGTACACAGTAGCACAGCACACAGCAGGACAGCACACAGTAGGACAGTACACAGTAGGACAGCACACAGCAGGACAGCAGGACAGTACACAGCAGGACAGCAGGACAGCAGGACAGTAGGACAGTACACAGTAGTACAGCACACAGCAGGACAGCACACAGTAGGACAGTACACAGTAGGAAAGCAGGACAGCAGGACAGCACACAGCAGGACAGCAGGACAGCAAACATCAGGACAGCAGGACAGTAGGACAGTACACAGTAGTACAGCACACAGCAGGACAGCACACAGTAGGACAGTACACAGTAGGACAGCACACAGCAGGACAGCAGGACAGTACACAGCAGGACAGCAGGACAGTACACAGCAGGACAGCACACAGCAGGACAGCACACAGTAGGACAGTACACAGTAGGAAAGCAGGACAGCAGGACAGCACACAGCAGGACAGCAGGACAGTACACATCAGGACAGCAGGACAGCACACAGCACACAACAGGACAGCAGGACAGCAAACATCAGGACAGCAGGACAGCACACAGCAGGACAGCAGGACAGCACAGGACAACAGGACAGCACACAGCAGGACAGTACACAACAGGACAGCAGGACAGCACACAACAGGACAGCACACAGCAGGACAGCACACAGCAGGACAGCACACAACAGGACAGCAGGACAGCACACAACAGGACAGCACACAGCAGGACAGCACACAGCAGGACAGCACACAACAGGACAGTACACAGTAGGACAACAGGACAGCACACAGCAGGACAGTACACAGTAGGACAGCAGGACAGCACACAGCAGGACAGTACACAGCAGGACAGTACACAGCAGGACAGTACACAGCAGGACAGCACACAGCAGGACAGCACACAGCAGGACAGTACACAGCAGGACAGTACACAGCAGGACTGCACACAGCAGGACAGTACACAGTAGGACAGCAGGACAGCACACAGCAGGACAGTACACAGCAGGACTGCACACAGCAGGACAGTACACAGTAGGACAGCAGGACAGCACACAGCAGGACAGTACACAGCAGGACAGTACACAGCAGGACAGTACACAGTAGGACAGCAGGACAGCACACAGCAGGACAGTACACAGCAGGACTGCACACAGCAGGACAGTACACAGTAGGACAGCAGGACAGCACACAGCAGGACAGTACACAGCAGGACAGTACACAGCAGGACAGCACACAGCAGGACAGCACACAGCAGGACAGCACACAGCAGGACAGCACACAGCAGGACAGCACACAGTAGGACAGCACACAGCAGGACAGCACACAGCAGGACAGCACACAGTAGGACAGTACACAGCAGGACAGTACACAGTAGGACAGCAGGACAGCACACAGCAGGACAGTACACAGTAGGACAGCAGGACAGCACACAGTAGGACAGTACACAGTAGGACAGCAGGACAGCACACAGCAGGACAGTACACAGTAGGACAGCAGGACAGCACACAGCAGGACAGTACACAGCAGGACAGCACACAGCAGGACAGTACACAGCAGGACAGCACACATCAGGACAGTACACAGCAGGACAGCACACAGCAGGACAGTACACAGTAGTAGGTATCCTGACAACGTAAGGTATCCAGGGACCTAATAATGATAGAACCAACTATATCAATAGCCTGACAACATAAGGTATCCAGGGAACTAATAATGACAGAACCAACTATATCAATAGCCTGACAACGTAAGGAATCTAGGGGACTAATAATGACAGAACCAACTATATCAATAGCATGACAAGATAAAGTACATCAGACTAGTAATGACAGAACCAACTATATCAATAACCTGACAACATAAGGTATATCAGACTAGTAATGACAGAACCAAATATATCAATAGCATGACAACATAAGGTATATCAGACTAGTAATGACAGAACCAAATATATCAATAGCATGACAACATAAGGTATATCAGACTAGTAATGACAGAACCAACTATATCAATAGCCTGACAACATAAGTTATATCGGACTAGTAATGACAGAACCAACTATATCAATAGCCTGACAACGTAAGGTATCCAGGGAACTAGTAATGACAGAACCAACTATATCAATAGCCTGACAGCGTAAGGTATCCAGGGAACTAGTATTGACAGAACCAAATATATCAATAGCATGACAACATAAGGTATATCAGACTAGTAATGACAGAACCAACTATATCAATAGCCTGACAACATAAGCCTAGCCTTTATAAAAGGTACAGCTCATTAAGAAAGATATGACCCATGCGGGCCGGGAAGATCTCTCTATGCAAGGTCTAAAACCAAATGTCCAATAACCTCTCCTCATTCCTCTTACCGGCCTGTCGTAAAAGTTAAGTTAAGGTTATGAACAGTAGCTAATTTCCCAAATATTCTAGCCTACAAAGGTGTTGTCCTAAAGTTGTTGGGGCTTTTCAAAAATAACAAGAATGAACAACTATAGCACAGCTTTCAACAATACTATCTAATTATATAGCCTCTACCCAGGCTACAAACCATACTATCTTATTATAGAGCCTCTACCCAGGCTATAAACAATCCTATCTGATTATATAGCCTCTACCCAGGCTATAAACAATACTATCTTATTATAGAGCCTCTACCCAGGCTATAAACAATACTATCTTATTATATAGCCTCTAACCAGGCTATAAACAATACTATCTAATTATATAGCCTCTACCCAGGCTATAAACAATACTATCTGATTATATAGCCTCTACCCAGGCTATAAACAATACTATCTTATTATAGAGCCTCTACCCAGGCTATAAACAATACTATCTTATTATATAGCCTCTAACCAGGCTATAAACAATACTATCTAATTATATATAAACAATACTATCTGATTATATAGCTTCTAGGCTTTAAACAATACAGGCTAGGCTTTAAACAATACTATCTGATTATATAGCTTCTACCCAGGCTATAAACCATACTATCTTATTATAGAGCCTCTACCCAGGCTATAAACAATACTATCTGATTATATAGCTTCTAACCGGGCTACAAACAATACTATCTGATTATATAGCTCTACCAAGGCTATCTGATTATATAGCCTCTACCCAGGCTATAAACAATACTATCTTATTATATAGCCTCTACCCAGGCTATATAACAATACTATCTGATTATATAGCTTCTGATTACTATGTGAGCAATACTATCTGATTACCCAGGCTTCGTCCTGATTGGTCCAGGGAGCAGGCTATAAACAATACTATGTGATTATATGTGGCCAATAGGGCCAGTATAGCACAGTGTTTTATGGGTACATATTCTTGATAGGACGAAGGTTGACATCGCACAACCCTAACACAAACTACCATGAGTGGATTTTTGATGTCAGACAGTGATAAATTAATGATAAATTAACGATAAATTAATGATCTATTAATGATTGACAGTCTCTAGTCAGCCCTGACAGCCTTGTTGTCACCTAGCAATATACAACACTCTACACACACTACACACTCTACACACACTAAACACACTAAACTTCACAGACTACACACTCTACACACTACACACTACACTTACACACAACACCCTCTACACACACTACACCCTCTACACACACTACACCCTCTACACACACTGCACACTACAATACACACTACACTACACACAACACTACACCCTCTACACACACTACACCCTCTACACACACTGCACACTACAATACACACTACACTACACACAACACTACACCCTCTACACACACTACACCCTCTACACACACTGCACACTACAATACACTCTTAAAAAAAGGTTCTAAAAGGGTTCTTAGGCTGTCCCCAAGGGAGAACCCTTTTTGGTTCCAGGTAGAACCCTCTGTGGAACATGGAACCCAAAAGGGGTTCTACGTGGAACCTAAAAGGGTTCTTCAAAGGGTTCTCCTATGGGGACAGTCAAAGAATCCTTTTAGGTTCTAGAATCTTTTTTTTGTCATAGCGTGTTCTCAGTTTGTAAACAATGACCTGTTTTGAACGTTGAATGCAGCTCTACCTTATCTGGAGTTGAAGACCAGGGAGAGACTGTGACATCATAATAACAACACACACAGTCACTCTCTGACACAAACAAATGAGAGTGTGTGATTTTTCAGTCTCAGACACGGCTGTCGTGTGTGTGTGTGTAGCAGTGTGTGTGTGTGTGTGTGTATCTGTGTGTGTGTGTGTGTGTGTGTGTGTGTAGCTGTGTGTGTGTGTCACTGTGTGTCTGTGTGTGTGTATGTGTCAGTTGTGTATCTCTGTGAATCTCTGTGCGTGCCAGACCATGCTGGAATTGTGTGGTTCTCCGCCACTCCACCACGCCCCTCAAATGACATGTGTGCTTCTCGCTGTGTGAGTCTGTGTGAATGGTGTGTGTGTATCCTCAATGTGTATCCCCTGTAGAACAATATATACATTGTATATACATCCACCAATACACCCATCCCCTGAGAACTCATATACGTCGTGCATTAATAATAGGCAGATCCCCTATAGAACAATATATACCTCCACAAGAGCCATCCAGCATTAATATATACCTGTAGAACAATATATAATTAACATATACATCTACCCATCTATAGAACCACATCCACCACCCCCTGTAGAACAATATATACATTAACATATACATCTGCATCCTGTAGAACGATGCATCCCCTATAGAACAATATATACATTAATATATACATCCACCAATACACGCATCCCCTGTAGAACAATATATACATCCACCAACACACCCATCCCCTGTAGAACAATATATACATTAATATATACATCCACCAATACACGATCCCCTGTAGAACAATATATACATCCACCAATACACATTAATATATACATCCACCAATACACCCATCCCCTATAGAACAATATATACATTAATATATACATCCACCAATACACGCATCCCCTGTAGACCAATATATACATCCACCAACACACCCATCCCCTATAGAACAATATATACATTAATATATACATCCACCAATACACGCATCCCCTATAGAACAATATATACATCAATATATTCATCTACCAATACACGCATCCCTTATAGAACAATATATACATTAATATATACATCCACCAACACACCCATCCCTTATAGAACAATATATACATTAATATATACATCCACCAATACACCCATCCCCTATAGAACAATATATACATTAATATATACATCCACCAATACACCCATCCCCTGTAGAACAATATATACATTAATATATACATCCACCAATACACCCATCCCCTGTAGAACAATATATACATTAATATATACATCCACCAACACACCCATCCCCTATAGAACAATATATACATTAATATACATCCACCAATACACCCATCCCTATTGAACAATATATACATTAATATATACATCCACCAATACACCCATCCCTGTAGAACAATATATACATTAATATATACATCCAATACACCACCAATACACCCATCCCCTGTAGAACAATATATACA